>NC_092211.1:67453452-67485058 GCF_043381705.1 Parasteatoda tepidariorum | reverse complement strand
AAATATTCATAAAATTAATTAATAGAATATTATGTAAATAAAAATTAATTTCAGGCAATTTTTTAAATAAAATATTATAAATTTAAGAATTGTTTAAGTTTACTTAATGTGTAACACATTAAAAGTGATACATTACTAAGTTGTGTTATTTAAAATATGTCAATTGAAATTATTAAAAATGTGAGTGATTTTGTTTCCATTATTTATTTGAAATGAATATTCTGTGTTGAGCAGTATAGGCTAGATACCAAATATTAGCATGTTGCATCTCTAATTTAGTAGCAGCAATTGTTGAGCAGAATCTTGTATCTAGTTACAATTTAAAAACTTCTTGAAAAGGTTTTTAGCAATTTTGGCAATAACAGGACCCTATTTGTACAAATTCACAAAAGCAGGATCCTGGTTGAAAAAATGTGACTTAACATTTATTTTATATTCACAAATTATGAGTAGTTTTTTCACAATTTGACAAAATGTCTGGACAGACCCCTGAATATATATATATATATGTTCCTCTAATATGAATCCACAGGATTAACTAGTTTAATGAAGGAAAGTAAGTAAAAGATTAATTCCAAGCCAATCTTTACCTGTTCCAAANTTTCACAATTTCACAAAATGTCTGGACAGACCCCTGAAAATATATATATATATGTTCCTCTAATATGAATCCACAGGATTAACTAGTTTAATGAAGGAAAGTAAGTAAAAGATTAATTCCAAGCCAATCTTTACCTGTTCCAAATCCAAGGATGATATCCTCAATACCATCTCCGTTTATATCATTCAATCTTACAGCTGTTTCCGTAGTCAGCATTGGAAAAGTTTTTACCCAAACATCTTCTGAACTTATCTTCGAACAAGGTAAAATATTTGAAGCTTTTAAACCGTGACTGTGGTGACCAGATGGTGCAATATTTTTCATAAAAATGTTAATGATAAATACCACAAGAAATATAAGACCTATAAAAATTATAAATACATAAATGATATGCTATAAAACAACCAGCTAAACAAAAGTTTTCAACAAGCAAACTATTATTTAGAGCAAAAATCGAAGTATTATGATAAAAAAAAATTTTTTCTCCTTTTAACTCTTGTCTCTATAAATAGAATATTGATAGCTTAAATCAGTGACAATAAAATTTTGTTTCAACGAATAAACCAATAATTTAAATCCTTAAAATAAAAATAAATATATAAATACAAACAAGGTAAGAGGATGACACTTTTGATGCTTTTAATAAGTTTTGAGCATTAATAGAATCTCAACTCAATTGTCCGGGTTTCAATAGAAACCCGGACAATTGCTCAGTGTTTAGAAGCAAACTGTTGACTATTGAGGTCGGTCTTGAGGCCATTTTGAAAGAAACTAATAATGGAGCGGTATGGATTTTGTCTGATAGTAAGAGTTCCTTGCAGCACTTCAAGGACTGGTTCAATGTTGGTGACCGCACTAGCATCGCTATTTTGAAATTACTTAGACAGACTGCTGTGGTTCACGAAGTGCACCTTCAATGGATTCCCTTGCATGTGGGGATTTACGGAAATGAGGTCGCTGACATCTTGGCAAAGCAGGGCTCAGTTGAGCCATTGTATTCAGTTGCCTCATTGACTTTCGACGAGCTTCACTCCTTCAGGAAAAACAATGACTTAAAGTCTTGGAGTGTCCCTTCATCCCATGATTGGTATTGGCGGAGATGTCCTGGGGCTCCATTGGCCTTCCCTGAGATAGAGCCGACCAGACGGCACTGTCGAGATTTGCCAGCTGAGACCTGAGTAGTGACTTCTTTTGCAATGGCAACAGGATTTTTCCGGTTTGTGCAAAGTGCGGAGTCGAAAGTGCATCTCAGGAGTACATTCTGGCTTGCTTGTCTTCCCATTTCGAAGGAGACTTTCATGACGAACCCCTTGCTTGCCCCAGAGTTTTTGAGAGTGTATGGACTCCTGGATAATGTCTAGCTGCTGCTAGACAGTGAGGGGATTAGTCACACACAGAATCTCAACAAAGAAAAAATTTGAAACCAGCTTATGTTAAATATTCACATAGATTAACTACTCCTACCTATGTTAAATATTCACACAGATTAACAATTCTGAAAATGTTCTAGGTCATGAGCGCCTAACAGAAAGAGAAAAAGAGGGAGACAGAGACTAACATGGCAAAGAGGCATTAAGCAAGTTCTTAGTAGAGCAGGAGGATTAACTGGATGGAAAGAAGCACGTTGCTTGGCTAAAGACAGGAGTGTGGGGAGAAAAAGACTCAACTCCTTATGTGCCAGGTTGGCACAAAGAGGATAAGTAAGTAAGTAGATTAACTATTAAAAACAAATGGCAAATGTTATTTAAAGCAATGCAAATTGATACGAATATGTAAATGACAGATATTAGATACAATTCTTATATCTAGTACCAATATTTAGGTTTTCTATTATAACATACTATAGTACCGTATCAAAAGAAATTATTATAGACAAATTAGGGATCCAGAATAGGGCACAATATTTAAGTATGTATGAATATATTTCAAAGTGCGTAAAATAACGTAAAAATGGAGAAATTGTAGCTTATATACTGCATAATGAAATTGTATGAAGAGCATTTTCTTTTTTTCTTTTGTCAGTATATGGAAATAGTATCATATAATTTAGATCTTGAAAATTACTAATGCTATGAATTTAGTAAGATATTATTTAGGATTATTAAAAGGGGTAGATATTGGGTAAATTTAGTCATGGGCCCAAAGGATCAGCAACTAAAAAATAATACTAGTTGATGCACACATTCACTGGTATGTTTACAAAGACCAAAACAATATTACATAGCAGCAGAGAAAAAATTCTCCCTGCAAGACTGACCTTCGGGTTTGGATTGGGGAATTTTGATAGTTTTGCTTTTATTTATTAAACGAGTAATACTGAAATATTTTCTGCGAAGTTGAAAAATACTATTTGTGAGATAAAATCAGAATTTTAACTATATTTTGTTTATAATGAGTGATATTAAGAAATTTTCTACAAAGGTGACAAATTTTCCACAAACAGCATCCTTGTATATTATGCATTTCAGTTGTAGAATAATGACTTTTTGCTTTTATATTTGACTTTACTAATACTTTGGGGGTCAGATGTAATTTTTTAGATGTTGCTCGTATCATAATTTGTAAACCCTTTGTATTTTATTAAAATATTATAACGTAAAAATATAAGAAATTAAATGCTTACTAATAACAGATGACAAGACAACACAAAAGTAAAGGATAGGTGCCCATAGTACTCTCAAAGATGGAACTTTTCGAACTTTTGTATGCAGTGTGTCTTTATTACGCATCCTAGGTGCCATTAGAGGCTTGTTGACCCCATTCTCTTCCAGAGGAATAGATTTGCCTCCTTGAGTGAATACTTCATCATCACTTAGATCATCTTCATCATCCAAAATTTTCATATCTAAATGTTCCTTGTATGAAGACATCATCTATTTCAAATAAAATAAATACTTATATGTCTCAATTCATCAGAAAAGTAATGTTTATTTAATTTTTTATAATTAGTTAACAATACTGTACAGCAGTGTTTCCCAAACTTATGACTTTTGAGTACCCTTTCCAAATTTTTCGTAATGCAGTGTACCACTTATAAAAAAATTAATGCAATTTTTATTATAAAAAAGTTGCCCAATCGTTAAAAATCACAACTGGCTGTTGACACCACTAATTATTAACTTTATCTCTGCAAAAAATAGCCAATAGAAAAATGTGTAATGGTAAATTTTCATGGCTAGCTTTGTTTTTAAATAAAATATTTGAAATGTTCGCTTGTTGCAAGATATTTCGCATAAGAACGCGTACCCCTGCTCAACTGTTCCCGTACCCCTGGGGGTACGCATACCACACTTTGGGAAACACTGCTGTACAGCAAGAAAAATGCCCTCTAGATGAATAGAAGCATTTTGTGTATATTTTTTGGCTAAAAATAACTTAATTTTAGTTTAATATGCACAATTTTTCTAAAAATCAATATTTTAGAGTCGACTTTACGTATTTTAACAGTAGACAAAGATAACTTATAACCAATTAAAAGCATTTTGTGTATAATTTTTGGCTAAAAACAACTTAATTTTAGTTTACCATGCACAATTTTTCTAAAAATCAATATTTTAGACTCGACTTTACGTATTTTAACTGTACACAAAGACAACTTATAACCAATTAAAAGCATTTTGTGTATATTTTTTGGCTAAAAATAACTTAATTTTAGTTTAATATGCACAATTTTTCTAAAAATCAATATTTTAGAGTTGACTTTACATATTTTTACAGTACACAAAGATAACTTATAACCAATTAAAAGCATTTTGTGTATATTTTTTGGCTAAAAATAACTTAATTTTAGTTTAATATGCACAATTTTTCTAAAAATCAATATTTTAGAGTCGACTTTACGTATTTTAACAGTACACAAAGATAACTTAGAACCAATTAAAAGCCGAGAATTTTTAGAAAACTTTAGTTAAATTGGGAAGGGGGGTTATAATTGAATCTACTAACTTTGAAAAATTTGAAGAGGACAACGACAATAGAAATATTTTTCTTTTTGTTGAGCATTATCCATAATCAGCGAAACATAACAAAGATACGAGATACAAAAAAATCAAAACATAAAAAATATATGATGACAGTTGAAATCGAAGTGCTTAAATATAAAGATTAAAGAAGAAACACACAAAAAAATACAATTTAAAAGGATTACTAGTATTTTCTAATTAGGAAATCCTTTTATCCACAGTGCAACTGTTACAACAAGGGAGGAGGTACATTTTTGTTTCGAAGCATAGCATGCAGTATTTTTTATAGTTTGCTTTTACATAAGTCATGAATTAAGGGGTAGGTTTAAAAAATATATATATAATACTCATTAGCTTAAATACTGATGGACTTAGATTCGGAGATATACAATAACATTTTTTGTCCTCTTTTTAGAGCCTTTTAATGATATTTAGGCAGTTCTTAAAATCAACAAAATTAAAATGCTTAAGACACTTCATCAGCCTGCTACATAGTTATTAAAGACTTCTTGTTTCAGCAGTTAGTGAATGCGCAAAAGCCTTGTGCAATTCAAAAAACTTCAATAGAAAATCTGTAATTACATTTAGTAGGTATATCTTCATAATGTTTGAAATTCAATACAAATTTTTAACCACGGTTCATAACAATTATTGCACTATCTTGCAATCAGTGAGAATCAACAATATTCAAATTTTTAGAATTATCATCATTTTGCAAATTAATTATTCAAATTCAATGTATTTTCAATTTCATAGGAGTGATAATAAAATCATTTTATTTCCTTGAAAAACCATTAACGATAAATATAAAAAAAATTTATTGCTACTAGTGACACAAAAACTCAGAAGATGTTTTAAAATTTCTACTTTTTAACATTTTTTAGAGAGTGTATTGTTTTGATTATTTCCAGCAGGTATCAGACAAAAAAAAAATTATTTTTTCAACATAGTAAAAGAATTATATGCAAAGGGCACTAAGGTTAGAGTGTATTAGGGTGGTTCTCGAATTTAGTACTTCAATCTTCTTCAGTACCATCTATTTCCCTATTATTTTAAACACAATTACTTATTATTAGAAAATCTCAATTTTAAGTTGTTTTTTTTTTAAATGTTTTCCGTAAGAATATAAAAAATTGCCAAAATAAATAGTTACCCTAAAGTAAACTTTCAGCATCACCAAAAGTTAGTCCAATGATTAATAAAATTTTAATAATAATAATTGGATCAATTTGATATATACATCATAAAAGTAATAAAAATAACTGTTTTATCAAACATTATACAATTAATGCAAAAAATTGTGACAAAATAGGCACATAAATTATATATCATAGAACAAAAAAACACTCACTTCTTTTTAACTGAATTTCATTTTATGTAACATTTTTATGTGTAAAAAAAACCCTTTTTTTTCAGTTCATTATTTTTAAATGAATGGTAAAAAATTGAAAAAAAAAAATTTACTTAACAATTTATATGAGACTAAAAGCAAGATAAAAACACTGGCTTCTCCTTGTTTTAACAGAATTTGATTTTATATCAACTTATGGTGAGAATAATTTTTTTAAAAACTTGAAAATGTACGTTTAGGGATTTTCTAATAAGAGAAGGAAAAAAAAACAATTACTTTTTAATGAAATATGGTTTCAACATTTAGCATTTTCTTTATAAATAACTGAGTTGAAAACAAATTTGTCACCGTAAAAATGATCATTTATGGGATAAAAATTTTTTTTATCAACGTTGATGATGCATTTAAAATTAAAGAAAGCGCAAAATATAATTACACACATTACTGTTGAATAAAAAGACTCACGAAACAATCTGGTCCTGAAACATATGCTGTTTTAAGTTGTAAAGAGACTCGAATACGTGAAAATATTGTAAGGTAGATCAGTAACGAAAGACATGTTAAATGATTTATGTACTTGTACGGCATTCATTGTCAATTGCATTATGTAAAATTCGATAAACATTTATTACATTAATTTCAAATAAAGAAAAAGGTGTTTGACATGAGAATAAAATATTTGATCAGCCAATTTGTAAACAGAATCAGTTTTCTTCCAGGTAAAGAATCACCGTAGGGATGCCCTTTCACGTCATGTTTCATTGGTGAGATGAACTTTGACGTCACACATAAGACATTTCGCTCGACCAACTACGCACTCTGGCCGTCCATTTAATACGAAGTGGAAATCATTTATACTGAATGCATTTTTACAACCGGTTTTCCCAGTTGATACGTTTGTAAAGTCTAGGTGTCATATCGTATCATGAGGAAGAGCAATTTAATTCGATTATTCAGATGATTCTAGAAAAACGTATAAAGTCATTTAATTAATGTTTTGTTTTGTTGATGCTTTTGCATCGAGTGTTGCTGTCAAGATTTTACGACTAATTTCTAAACTTGCTACGCCACGAAATTATTACTCAAATATCTGGTGTAAGTTTTGATTTGTATCTTGCTTAGATTATGTACATTTGAGGCTGTTGGTTGTTTAAGTATAAGAAATGTTCGCCTGTAGAATTTGAAATCAATGTCTTAAACTAAATAGATCACTGCCTTCGAATTAAGTTACCACATCAGTAATTTGAATTTTATTTAATTTCTAAAATTGGAATTTTCATATTTGACTTAAATTTGTTTTGTTTAACCTTGTGTCTTATTGTTTAAATTAAAATTTCATGTTTTCTTTGCTGACACTTTGTAGAATGAAGACTCGTATGAAAATAAACATATCAGATGTTCTTAAATTCCTTATACTGAATAATATTTTTCTTTGTTGATATAAATATAGCATATAAAATATTGTTGAACTAAATTCTTTGATTCATTTAGTATAAATGCTGTACAATATGTTGGAATTCTTATTCTGCTGAACTTATTATTTTAGCCTTGATTATATATTCTCCAAAACTATTAAACTTTGTTTTAGCTTCTGTATATAATGCCTGCTTTGATAGAACGTCCAAAAATGAGTCTTGCTATGTGGGCTGCTCTTAAATCTCACATCATGAAGCAAAGAGAAAAGAAAAAACAAGGTATATAGTTGGTTTTTCTTTACTGATATTCAAACAGTTACTAAATTTTAAATGACAATCAATAACCTAGGGGATATTTCCATATCATGATTTGTCGCACCAGCTATAATCACCAAGGTGCCAAAGGAATTTTAATCTTGAAATTGCTTGAAAAAAATTATATAGGTGGCTTCGAGTTGTTTCTCTTGTATGATTTTTTTGTTAGTTTGCTTTTGTTTCTTGTGAGCCACTGAACACTTAGTAATTGTTTTGGTGCAGATCACGCTATAAAAATATTCTCATAGCCTTACTTATCTTTGTGAAAACAATATTTTTTATTTTTATAAAATAGTGCCTATTTAGATATACTTACTTTTATTTTGTTTCAAAGTGTGTGAAAAATAAAAACATCGATCATACAGTTAAATTAAGGTGTAAATTAATTTTAAATTATATCTATTAAGGTATACATGTACTCATTATACATATTTTTTTTAAATATTTAGATAAAGTTTCTGTGTTGGTTATATGCTGCAATGTTTTTATTCAAAACTGTAACATTGTACATTAAGTAATAAATATATTTATTCTATATGTCGTTAGAAATGAAACATTAAATTATGTGTGGTTACCTGAATGTAAACAAAAACAAACAAAAAAATATTCGATTCTGCTCAATAAACATGAAACATCTTGAATGAAGGGAGAGACAGGACCACCTATTCTGACCTGGGTGTAATCTTTTAAATTGTGATCTAATGGTTACTTAACCATTTTTAAGAGTTTGAAATGTCTAGTGCAAATTTCAGTCCAGGAAATAAAATAAAAACAGTTATTTTGATATTAACCGTCAATAAAAAATATGCCTGAAGCAATATTTTTAGTTGTCTTTAATTTTCTTTAAAGAAATCGTATATATATATATATATATATATACAGTGTAAAGTCGCGTATCCGGAATCGGTGGGACTTCCAGAAGTCCGTATAATAGATTTTTCCGTATAATAGACCCCCCAAGGTAAACAAAGCTTAAAATGATTTAATGAACGATCTGAATCTAAGAAGCAAAAAATAAATAAATGTTATTTTTGAGGGGAACAATGTTTTAACATTAGAATATCTAAACCAAATATAAAATATTAGAAAAAAACATTATTGCTGAAAATATAGAAAACGAAAAAAATTTAACAGTTATGAAAATATTAATCCGCCATTTTGAACTAGAACAATTCAAGCAGGAAGGGGAAATCCATGTCATTCTGGAACAAAGCTTAAAATGATCTAAATCTAAGAAGCAAAAAATAAATAAACATTATTTTTAAGGGGAATAATGTTTTAGTATTAGAATATCTAATCAATAAAATATGAAATATTAGAAAAAAAAATATTATTGCTTAAAATATAGAAAACGAAAAAAAATTGACATATGAAAATAATAATCCGCTATTTTTAACTAGAATGATTCAAGCAAGAAAAGAGAAATTCCCGTCATTCATTAAAGTGGGTAGGTTGAGGAGAAAAATTCATTTCCTCCTTATTTGTGAAAGAAAATAAGTGTAAAGATGAGATCATTTAAGTTGAGGGTGGGGAAGTAACATGTTATTGTTTTCTCTCCAATCATTGGCTATCAATCAAGCATAAAGGCGGGGCACGCTGATCGGGCTCTCTTTATTTTTTCTTCTATGACTGAAAGAGTCTGCTAAAGAGAGAATGTTACCCCCTTTTTCCCCCGCCTCCTAAATATTACATGGTATGGGGAAGAATGAATGTTTTGTTTCTCAAGGACGTATATCCTTTTAGACCTATTCAAATTTTCCATTTTGACTCCCCCTCCACCTTAACGCTTGCCCTGTTTACCCTTTTCCACAGTATTTCTTCTTTCAATAAAAAGGTTCCAGGAAAAGCCTCTTTTACTAGCCACCTGCATGGGAAAGGAAGGCAGGGGACTCAGTTGCGGTCTTTTGAAAACAAATCTCCCTCTTTTCCTACATTCCAAGGGAGGAGCGTCACTAACGGTCACTCAATGGTCTTGGTAGATCTTCACTTCCCCTTTCTGGTGATTTATGGGTTCGATGCCGAAAAGAGAAAATGTGTCAAAAGACTTTTTTTTTTTAAGGAAAGTGGATGATGGAGAGATGTTTGTTTATTTTGATTGTTAAAAAGTGTCCGGCAAATCGACCCTTCCGGGAAAGGGACATCCGGATATGAGACGTTACACTGTATTTTAATTGTAACTTCGATTCACGTAAATGAAAAACTAGTTTGTGATAGTATTCCTAATTTTTGTAGCATCTCCTAAATTCTTCAAATTCTGCCATTTTTTTAAAATCTTTTTCTAAAAATTTAAATATTAACTAAAAAATCATCATCTAATATGTCAGTCCGGGATTGGCCTTAGTGTTTTCTGAAAAAATTTTCTTTATTGCCAATTCACTTCTCTGATGGTTTTAAAATCCATGTTAATGTAGACTAGTCATTGAAGTTTTGGACTTACATGATGAGTTAGTTGTATCTAGCAGCAAATTTTATTCTGTTCAATTTTGTAAATTTTATTCCAACAATGTCTTTATAAATTTTTGTATTTGTCCGTCAGTTGAAATTGTCCTCCTTGATTGGGACGAAGAATTTTTTTAGGGTAGTACATTTACTGCTCTAAAATAAAGGATTTTATTATATGATTGAATAACTAGCAAAAAATTGTTTAGCTTGGTTAAATTTATTCATTTCATTATTTTTTACCAGGAGCAACTTAGGAAAAATGTTTTAGCTATACTTAATTTCTTTTATGATTTCAATGTTACACAACCTTTATTTAAAAAATGTTCTAAAAAGGATCACTATTTCATAAGAAAGATTTATTTGCATTTTTTTTTTTTTTGGTGCATTATTTTGTAAGATAAAGATCTTTAAAATTATTATTTTGAAATGTCACCCTTTATTAAATATTATTATGCTTTTAGAACTTTAAACTTTTAACTTAATTTTGATGGAAAGTAATTATAAAATTCAGCATAAAAAGGCTGGTAACCTGATAGTTGGTAAAATTAATAGTTTTTATTACACTGGTACAGGGTTGGCAAGATTTTGCTGCTGGTGGAAAAAACCATGGTAAATACCGGTAAAAACCGTCCTGGCAAAAACAGGTATTTGCCAAGCAAATTGGCAAAAAATGGCAAAAACCTATAATTTCCAAGATGAGAGGACAAAAACACATTTTTGGTACAAAATTATTCCTAAAATTGAAATATATACTATAAATATAAATTATTACAAAAAAATTAACAAAATTATTATTTCATAATTAAATCATAATTTAATAATATATCATTTTAGTAGTTTAAAACATTATTGATTGGAAAATTTGCTATTATTCTCTTTTTTCCAGTGAAATGAACTTATTTTAAATTAATATAACTATAATTTAAAGCATAAAATATCTATCAAGATGTGTAGTTAATTATTGTACAAATAATAAATTTTTATAATATAATAATATTATACAAATAATAATATTTATTTGTAAAAAAACATTTATTTAAGGATTCTAAAATGAAAAGAGGTCAAAAACTTTCAATGTTTTAAAAATTATTGCCTTTATATTAATTATTAATATGTTAAAAATAATTTTTTCATGTAATGTATCAAAATTATTATTCCTTATGATTGATTTAAATTTGTTTCAAGTATTTTGTAATAATATTTAATCAGCAATTTAGATAATTTGGTTTTTACCACTGCCCTGGCAAAAACCCCTTTTTGCCGGCAAAAACTCCAACCCTGCACTGGTACATTTTACTCAAATCCAACATTCACAAGAAATAATGATATTAATGAAATCATGCTTGAAAATTTGTATTACATATATCTTTTAACAAGAAAATAATGCTCTAAAATTTGAAATTTCAATTCCAGAATTGGAAGCAGATGCTGTTGTTGAACAACTGAGACGGGAACAAGAAAAAGAGAGAAAACAGAATGCTATGACTCTAGAAGGAATTAAAGAACAGGTTATTCTCATTTATTTAATCTTCATTATGCCTTTGATATTTTTGGTGCAATAGCTGCTGTATCACCCTCAATTTTTTTTTCAATAATACAAAATAATGAATAAATTTATGAAATTATGAGTATATTATATTATGAATCAATTAATGAAATTTATTAGAAAAAACTTCTAATCTATGTCTCTCCTTGAAAATCGTAGATCAGTTTTAGTTTTCAAACACTGTGATTTACAAATCACCAATTAATTATGCAATTTTACAAAGAACATTTATTTTTAAATTTAAAAAATTTAACTTGGTTGAAAGGAATTTATGTTTTGTTATGTAAAATTCGATAAACATTTANTTTTTTTATTTTTTTTCTGTATAAAACAAGCTTTATAAATTGCCCTTTGGTAGTCTTAACATATTTGTCAGTTTTTTCACTCCATCGGAAAAATAAGAAATTTCCTCATAGTTTATATAATAATAAAAATAAAATTATATTTTACCTTTGCTAAATTTTGATATTTTCCCTTCTGTATAAAAGCAGAATCACTGATCATTCGTTCATAGAAATTGTAAATTTTATTAAAATAAATTTTGTGTTATCATTTTTCCTTTCTATTTTAGATTACTGAATATGAGAAGAGGTTGCTTTGTTTCAAAAATATGAAACATGAGTTATTTCTGTCATTGAAAAGAGTTTTAAATGATGATGAAGTTAGACGAAATGAAGAAATTAAAGAGGCTAAGTATGAGGCTATTATTATTCAGTAGATTTTAAGGCTATTGTCTCCTTATCTATATTTTAAAGGCATGATGCCAATTAAAGACTTATTTTTTGACAATATATAGTATAATTCACTCAAAGTCTGGGTCTATGTGGTTTACAATTTGTCTTACCCTAACAATTTTGAAAGCAGCACTTTCTATTCGTCTCCAATTTGTGAGATAGTTGATCTTCTTAAATATTGATACAGAGTACCTTTTCACATTCATTATGTATCTGCCTAATTGTTTTCAGTTATCTTGATGTAAAGATACAATTATTTTGAGATGGTTGTAATCTGTAAATAAATCTGGAATTTTTAGTGCTTTCAAAATGTAAATCAGCTAATTTGTTAAATCATTTGAAAATGATTATCTATTAAAACTATGGTTGCAATTAAAATTTTTATATTTTTCTTAGTGCTTTTTACTTATCTGAAATGACCCGCACATTTTAAAAGGTATGCAATACAATGCATAAACAATAAAAATACAGTAGGGAACCTATTATCCGGAATGATCCGGACCATCGCTATTCCGGATAACTGATTTTTCCGGTTTTCTGAATCGATACAAAAAGCCGTTTTTTTATTGTTAAACCTAACTGAAGAAAAAACAAAAAAATAGTTGAAAATAATCTTAAAAAGAAGAAAAAATGATGAAGTAATACACTAATGATTATTTCCAAAATGATGGTAAGGTAAACATCTTTCAAAAAAGAAAGAAAAATCCTAAAATCTTATGAGGAAAAAAAAATGTGTTTTTTTTTTTTTAAATGGCGGGAGAATTTATCGAATTTCGTTCCGGATTTTTGGTTTTTCGGTTTTCTGATTTCCGGATAACGGGTTCTGTACTGCATTTAATATGTATATTGTGTTGTCAGGGTGCGAAATTTCCACTTGTCATTAATGATCTAATATTTAAAACTGGTGATTAATTTTCCTCTTAGAAAAAGTTGACTATGAAGTGTCTTGTTGAAATGTTTTAAAATCAAGCAGCATTTTTTTCCCTTCTATTTCGAACAAAAAATGCTGACTCGTCCGCTTTTAACCTACAAAACCTGTGATTCTGAAAACATTGAAGGCTTAAAAAGAATAATTTGAAATTTCAAATAAGATTATTACTCAATTAATATTAGATTTTTTTTAAATATTATTATTGTTGCATTAAATGTGTTTTGATTTTTAATTTTCTATATTCATTTATGGTTTTATACCACAGCCGAGAAGTTTTTCATACTACATCTGTTAACATTTCTAAAATTGTTCCTATTTTTATGATTGTAAAATAGTGTCAAGCAAAAATTTTGGTATTGTTAGCATCTTTAAAACTGAAATTTCAAATCCTGACAGTATTGATGATAAAGCAATATAAATATTTTAAGGTTAAATTAATACATAATGCATCTTAGTATTCTTGTAAAGCTTTAAGTAAATTTAATTTCTACATGTAAAAAAAATTTATACACAAATAAGCTTTTTTTTACCATGTTATTTTCCTTTATTAATCTGATCTTTATCATCTTCTTTCTAGTGAAATTGTGCAAGTAAATAATCCCTATCAAAATCAAAATGTGCCTGTTGGAGCAGCTAACCTATATTTATTAGGTAAGTTCAACAATTTTAATGTAATGAATATAACATAAACTATATGATAACTATAATATAAACAATATTATATTTAATGAACTTTGTTACAGTAGATAAGTAACATTAATGAAGCAATAATGTTTCTGATTTACAGGAGGAAATAGAGTAATGAACAGAAATTCTGGAATGTATAAAGTGGGTAATGCTCCTCAAATGCAACAAAATGTAAATGTGAGTAGTATTTTATTTTTCTGTTATTTTTAATATTTAGAGTAATATTAAAATATAGTGATATTAATATAGTAATATTTGAATATAAAGCAGCATTGTTGGGCCATGAATAATTCTATTAGGGTTGCTACAACTTTAATAACTTTTGAAGCCTCTACCATAGCTAATCGACAAAGTTGTCTTTTTTTTATATAAAAGAATAAAATGTTGATAGTTTATAATTTTCAGGTAGTTTATATTTCAGGCAGTTTATACATTCAATATGAGAACTTGCCGGCCTAATTAAAGCAGGTGTAAGTTGTTTTGAGATTGTTAAATCATGAGTATATCAAATAACACAAATATGTGCTCATAACTTGATACTTTACTATAAATAGATGTTTTATATCGAGTGATTGATTATAAGCAACATATAACAGCAATCCCAAGAAACAGGAGCAGTAAAATATGCTTCATTAGAAACTTTCTTGGCTTCAAAGTCTTTTATTAGACTTTGATTACCATATTCATAGTTTTGAAGCCAGGGCATTACTTGTTTCATATCATTTAAATAGACATTAATATGTACATATGCAAACTTTTAGTGGCATATTCTAAATCTTAAGTATGTATCTACCACAAAATCACAAGTTTAAAATTAAAATTATTTAATTTTCTAGATTTAAATACATAATGTGATCATGTATAATGTTTTGTAAACAGCTTTCTGATATTTTTATACATTCTGGTATAATTCAAAAATGTTTTTATTTTTAGGGTGCTGTTAAAAGACCAAGAAGTCCATCTCCTCCTCCTACCTCAAATTATTCTCAAGGATATAATTATAAAGCTCATGTTACTGCTTATGGTCAAAGTATGTACTTTTTTTTTGCTTCATTTCTGTGCAAATAAGTTAAAAAGACAATAAGGGGAAAAATTTTATTTTTTTAATTAAAATTTAAAACTGTTCTATTATACTATTTAAATTTTTTCTTTATAATCCAATTCTTATTACAAGTGCAATTTAAGCCATAGAAAGCTGCATAACCCAATTGGTAAAAAAAAAATCTTAATTTATTAAAATGTAAAACTTTTGTAAGATGAAGTTTAATTTTTACTTCAAATTACAATTCACAATTCAAGTAAGTGCAAACAAGACTACAAATAGCAATATTTTTATAATCGCACACAAAAATAGCTGTAGAAAAACAACATTCAAGGTATTAAAAAAGAATTTAACCCTTCAATTTTTGTATTTTAAATTTAAAAATTATCTCATTATTTTTTACAAGCTTACAAATATTTAACTTTATATTTTAGTTTAATTTTTTGATAACTTTGTTAAATAAACAATTCTTAATTTGCTTGCTTATTAAAAATTTTATTTCAATTTCCAACTTTTTAAATAGCAAATTATGTGCATAGAATGTGTAATAAAACAAACATATCTTGGTGAATATATAATTTCATTATATTTAGTAATTCTAAAATTAAAAATAGTATATTTTTTATTATTTTGCTGAAAAGTTTGTATTTTAATTAATTAGGAAAAATTATACTTTTTAGTTCGATTTTTTTAAAAAGTAGTATAGTATATGTCTACTGTTCGGAAAAATGTCCTGATTTTTTTCTTTGACCCTCTTTCATTATAATGAATTATATGAACAGTAATCTAATACCTGTAGATCTATTACTATATTCAAAACATTCATCTCACTGTATTCAAAGTCTCTTTAAAATAATAAAAAAATATCTTACCCATTTTATTTCAAAAAATTTTTTTAAAGGATCAATTAAGTCTTTCATTTTAATTATTTTCTCCCTATTTAGTTATTTAATTATATAAATTTATTTTTTTTAAAAATAAAATGGCCAAATGTATACTTACATAATCTTGTACGTTATTTTTTATACATCTTGTGCATTACAAAAAATTTCTCACAATTAACTTTCTTTAAAATTTTAAATGTTTGATTTGCTTTGTTTACATTTATGAATGTTTCCATTTTAGCATACTCCATTCCACACCCATCGGGACAATATCCCTCTCAGGAACAAGCTAAACATTTGGCTGCAGCAAACTACCATGTCTCTCATTTACCTCAAACAAGTAATGTACATAATCTTTAGAAAATTGTTTGCGTAATATTTCTTAGTTTGAACACCATTTTCTGAATATCTCTTTTATAATTAATTGAATTTTTGTAATTCTCTAGCATTCTGGAGTTAGTGGTTCAATCGTCCTTTGAAAAGGAAATTGAACCACTAAATTGAAAAAAAAGTTTTTAAAAATATAATTTAGAATTATGAAGTTTTGAAACTATTCAGAATAAAATATAAATTACTTTTTAAACTCTCAAGCTTTTATTTGAAGTATGGAGAAATTATTACCAAGTATCTATTCAAAAATTAAAGTTTAAGATAAAAGCTGCAAATAGTACTGTTGCAAATAAGTTTTTTGTTATAATTTTTAATGTAAAAAATTTATTATAGATTTCATAAATAGGTTTTAAATGTGTGCTTATCTGTGTTTTAACCCTAAGCTACTGTGTGATTATGATTACTTACTTGATTTATTTTTTATACAAGTCACTTATGTTTTATACATGTTACTTTGTTTTTTAATCTCAGTTATAAGTATTTCCATTTTTTGAGAACATTTGGAAGCTACTTTGTTTATTATTTAATTATATCTTACTTCTAAATATACTTGAAAATATTTTAGTCTATTTTTATCTGTTCATTAAGTCATTTATAAAAGCATGATAATATTAAATCTTCATCACATCCTAAACCTTTAATGTCATATTGGAAATAAAGCACTTAAAAAGTAAAAATTATGCTTATAAAGCTTTAATAAACTTATAAGGCTTTAACAATAATTAACAAACTGCAAAATTTTAATTATTAATGCACTATAACTTTATATTGGCTTCAAATGACTTATCTTTGACTCACTAAAAATTATACGCAATTTGTATCAAATATTATTTTAAGCATTTTTAAGAACAGAATTATTGCAGAAGCTAACAATTTATTATTTCTTTTCATCAAGATTGGATTTGTTTAAATTTTTTTTTTTAAAAAATGCTTGATATTGTACCCATGATTTTTCAATTATCTACTAACATATCTTTAATAATAAAAAATAAATTTTAGTTTTGTATACTTTAAGGGGGACAATTTTGGTTGATCTTCGCATTTTTTATTTACTGTAGTTTTAGAATTATTACTAAGTTTAATTAAAGTTTTGCCATTTATTGAGTCTGGCATTTGTCTACCTTAGTCTATTGTTAAGATTTCAAAGGAAAAAAAAATTTCTTCCTTTCAAAAAAATTCCTGATATTTTTCTATTTTTAGAGTAAAGATGTTAGTAATTTTTAATAAAACAGAATAATAAAGTATTATTAGAGATTTGTAGCTGAAAACAACTTTTCTTTTTATAAAGCTTCATATTTTTCTTAGGTTAATACATAAATTTATAAGTGCCGTAGTAATTGAAAAATCCTGTTCATTAGAATGCTCCAGGCTAATTGGAAATATCTCAAGCATTTTATAGTTAGGCTGTTTTTTATATGCTTTTTGCAATCCACTCAAGTGCCTCTAAGCTTATTAGAAAATACTTAATAAATACTATTAATCAGGATAACTGAGCTATGAATAATGTGCTTTCAAATTAGTCTATAAGTATCTAGGTCATTGCAATAAGTTTAAAAAATGTCAGGCTGATTGAAAAATACGAGACTTTTCAATCATACCACAAGATATGGTATCAAGATGACCACAGCAATTTGCAGTAGTTTTTTTTAATTCACTTTCGATATATATAATAAATATATAATATATACATACTGGTTTTAACATTAACACCACATTTTTTACTATGTTGTAGCATGAGTTTACTTTTTCTATTTCTTTTATTATTTTGTTTGGTCCCTTCTTGGTTTTTATTTTTGGTTCTTGGTCATCATATGCTATCAAATAATGATTGTTGTTTTACAATTTAGGTTATGTTGGAGGATTACCACCTCAAATTGATCATCCTTCTCAAAAAGCAAGTAACTTACAAGAGGAGAAATACTACATACAGCAGGTAATATTTAGAGAATTATTTTCCTGAAATGTTAAAATTAATGTAGGTTGAACATTAAAATTAATTTTCCAATATTTCATTCATTTTCAATTTATATCAGTTTAATTCTGACTTGCCTCACATATATTATTCATTGACTCATTTCAGACTGGAAGCATATCTGCTGGTTATCCTATTAGGAGTCAGCCTCAACTTGCTCCTCATCTATCTGCTCCCCATCATTCATCAACACCTCCACATCAGGTACACTCTTCATTCTATAGTTGATCAAGTTTATTCTAAAGTTTGACAATAAGACCCTTACGCAACTGAAGCAAAATTTGATCGAAGTACTGGTTTCCGCTAGATTTACTAACAAAACTGTAATAATATTTCCAATTGCAGATAATGTTCCCAATTAATTAGTTATATCTGTCAAACTAATTTTACTAAGGACCTAAGTTCTCAAATTTCAGCTGAAAAATTAAAGACAGTTGTTCGTGTAGGGTAAAAATCTATGTACTAAGTACAAGAGAATGAACAGTGTGCATAGCGTTTCTAAAAAGTGCTTATTTTTTATTTTCGTTTTTTAAAAGCCCTTAAAGGTGCTTTTTTCATTGAGTGGTTTTAAAAAGTGCTTAATTTTCCCTTTTCCAAAATGAGATTTTTCCTTTATCATGTTGATTTTCGCTACCAATTATGCAGAAAGACACTGTTCACATTGTCTATTCAAGGTTTTCACAATTAATTCAACACCAATCTATTTTGGGGTATCATCAGTCCGTAGCGTATTAAAACGCCATTCGATTAACACGATTCAAAAATTTTGACAATTGTCAAAAACAATGCCAAGTTTTTTTTTTTTGACATAACGGTGAAAACTAGATAAAACTGTCAATTGTCAAAAACTATCCTATCTAATTGTGATTTTTTTACAGTGCTTAAAAATATTATTTGGGTGCTTATTTTTTGTTGAATAATTTGGCTACGCACCCTGATGGAACTAAAAGTCTTAGTCCTATTGACTCATATTTGGCCTCATTCAATTCAGGGAAAAATACAAGCCACTATGCTTCACATGTCTTGAGAGCATTGATATTGCATTGTAAAAAGTGTATAATAATTACTTGACTATTAGACCTATTGACTTTTGTTAGGTTCATTTCAATTTAAAGTTAATTAAAATACTTTGCTTGACTAGTCATCTGCTTAAATAGGTTTAAGTTAAATATTATAGTTTTTGAACATAAAATCATTAATTTCTATACTATTACTTCATGTTTGATCTCATTGATCACTGTGATCATGTCTTAGGCAGAGATGCCTACTTGCTCCGGACAGCAATTTTATTTCTTAAAGTGGTAGTTTATTAATTGTGATTCTTGGTTTACTAAATTCAATTTAGTAGATTTTTATCCACCACTATTTCTAGATAATTCGTACGCTTATATAATTCACCACTTCATATTATTTCGTCAATGCTATGCCATTTAAAAAGCAAGCAAAAATAATCCAATACTTGCAAAATTTACTTTGCAGTTATTTACCATTTTTTAAAATTATTTTGGTGTGTCCGGAGCAGTTTGCATCTCCGCTTAGGTAGCAATACTTATTTAGCCCTCTCATCAAAACATGACTTGTGAGTCCATGCAGGTTTTTATTGCTTAATAAAAAACGGCTTGTTGCTCGGTTTTTTAATGCCAATTTTTTGTTAATGTCATTGTATTTTTTAACTTTACTATCAGTAAAAAAAAACATAGATCCATAGTGCTAGTAACTTGGAATATTGTTGCCTGTACCAGTTCAGACAGGCTCTCTGTTAGAAAGGTTTTTTTTTTTTAAAAAAAAAAAGTACCCCAAAATATTTCTTATTCTGCCATTATAAAATACATACCGTATATTCCGGCGCATGACGCGCCCCGGCGTATAACGCGCACCCGTAATTTCTAATAACTTTTTTTAAATTTTTAGATATACTCTTCGTATAACGCGCATGAAAATTTGNATCTTAATGTCATTAAATGCTATTTATATATACAAAATTTCACTATGAACATCTTTACACAACAGCTCGAAATCTGTCGAAACTGCTACTGAAGTGAACAGAGCCCTGACTAATATAATATTATCAAAGTCTCCTTGAGAAAAAAGCATAATCCAATAATCACATAGATGGTTATTTGAATAAAGAAGTAAGCATAAAAAAATGTCAAGAGAAATTAGTACTAGACTATTGTTTCTTATTCTTCAAGGCAATATTTTCGAACTCTTGATTTTGTTTTTATCGAAACATAGAAGTACATAAGAGTACCAAATTAAATTTTTTAACATAAGATGTTTATTCTAGTAAATATTGCGATAATATATATAGCTTAGAATAATTTAAAGGCATGGTTATCTAATTTTCAAATAAATCACTTCTTTGGCTATCTTTTTGCTTTTGGAATGTTTTGCTATTGCTTTCTAAGTAAGTCTTGTCTCACGCGTGTTGTTTTAGCTAACAGGTGTTTTTTAAACAATTACTTAGTGGCATTTCTAAAATTGGAGGAAAATTTATACATTGCATTACCAAAATATTTATTATTTTAATTCTTTGACACCTACACCTAAAAAAAAAATCTCTTGAATTGAATGCTAGCTCAAGTAGTAAACAACAGATTAATAACAGTAAACATACACTTGAAAAATGGTAAACATCACAAACAGATACAATAGCCTGAAAGTTTTTCTGAAGGTGCAACACCTGCTGTTTTTTTTCCGTTTTTCTAATGGCAGGTACTGAACTTTCGTTCTTCACCTTGGAAGTGTTGCTCATTCAACGTTACCCAGTGTGCACCTGTGAACCTAAGTCACAGAGGAGAGCAACATTACCCACGCCACAAATACCCGTTCATAGGGTGGGCCACATTGACACACAACAAAGGATAACACAGAGAGAAATATCCATGCCCAGAACGGAATTTGAACCCGCAGTCAGACAAGCTAACCGCTAAGCCGTTAAACCTGCTGTTGTAATCATCTATAAACCTGATGTACTGAGATTTTACCCTTAATTTAGTTTCTTTAGGGAATGCAAGACCTTTAAACTTAAAATTTCAGAAATTATTTAAAGTTTGATTTATAATTTGAAATTTCTTAAAATTGTTGCATTTCAAAATTAAACAAAAGTGTTACAATGTAAACAGATATTAAAAAAAAAATTATCCCTTTTGTTTCATATATTTTTTATCTACCATTGTTCAACAGGAATGTAAATAACACAAGATAAAAAAAAAATTTTAATGCACTGAAACCACAAAAGAATATTTTGTAATGATTATTTCCGTAGCCTGTGTAAAACTATACCAAACTTTCAGAAATTGTTTAAAAAAAATTGAGATATCTTGGTTGAGACATATATAAGAATAACTTTTGTACGAAGACAAAATTGCCAGTATAATTGTTATATAATTAAAAATATCAATACCAAACATAAATTTTCTTTAACTTTTTAGACAAAATTGAGGTTTTGTGTCCTTTACACCTGTCGTTTAATAAAATTTTTTTTTTTTTAAAGCCTCAAATCTGGCAAATGTTAAACATGTATTTTATAAACTCTAAATCCAGTATTTGAATGCTAAATTTATTTTTTAGAGTGCTTTCTATCAAAAAGTAAAGGCAATTCGGGAATATGAAAGGGCAGAAGGAATGCGATTTGAACATGCAACACAAAGTGATCCTAATGTAAGTATAAACACCTAGGAATGAATTGTTTTTCCCCCTTAGATAATTCATGAGTTTTAAAAGAGATTCCAGTATATCAATTTTCCAGTATAAATAACTATTTTTATTTATTTTTTAGGCTCCTATTAGAAAAGAAGAATTAATGCGAAGAAGCATGAATAATGATGGACATAAATAATGCATAAATTCATGATTTGTAAAAATATTAATAGCACTTATAAACTTTTTAAGGCCACATAATATAATCATTTAGTATAAGCATTCCCTTTTTTTTTTCTTCTTAAATTCAACTATTAACTTCTATGGTGTTTTCTACTAGATTGCAAGTTTATAAATTAAGGTTTTGAAATATAATTTAAATGTTAATAAATAGAAATACAGTCAGATAAGATTTAAGACAAGATTAATGCTTATAAAACAATGTTTTATTTTTAATGATTTAAACTAAGCTTAAAATAAATTATTTTTGTGTAAGGTACAGGACTAAATTAAGACTGGTTATGTCTCTTTTTGTGCATGCTTAGAGTGATGTGCAAGTAGGAATTTTTGTCATTGTCATGGCTATTTAAGTGTCGCTGAGCAAAAAAAGTCATACATACCACTTCATGATAGCATCATTGAGGAACAAAACACATCTATTTGTACATTTGTCAAACTCTTGGTACCGTCACCATAGAACAGGAAATATACTTTGTTATTATTTGATTATCCTGCCAAAGATTGATGTCTGTACATTTAACTCCTTACTACAGGACATTTTTGTAAATGGGTAAATATTGGATATTACTATCATAAGTTAATTCCAAGTTTATCCGGTCAGATTTACTTGCTACAAAAGCACAAAATTGCCTATATATTTTCTTTTTGAATGATTGTTAGTCTTGATTATCATTTTAAGTATTGTTCTAAACTAAACAAATAAACATTGTATAAAACAAAGTAAAGATGACTTGTAAAAATACAGAAATCAACAACCAACTGGCAAACATAAAATCAAAGAGATAGTCTCCCTATGTAGAAAAAAAATTAACTTTTTCAATATCATGGACTAGTTTTACAGCAATTAATTATCTTAATGTCATTAAATGCTATTTATAGAAATGAATTCTTTTTTTTTCTCTCTTGTACATAAACTTTTTAAAGTCTCTTATTTTTTATTGAATGAATCTTAACTTTAAAATTCATCTCTGTATGTTTCTTTATAATTGAATAAATATTATAATGATTAATGATATCTCTTACCTGCCTGTTTCTTCTTGAATCGATTGGATGATCTAGAATTATCTTTCTAACCTAGAAACTGCTTATGAACATCTCAACAGTAAATAAAAGATTGGAGTTACCGAGAAACACTAAAAAATTTCTAGATTGCGTAGAAATTCTATTGTGGCACATATTTGAACCCAAAACCTACGAAAAACATCCTCAATCAATAATACTTCTGATTTATACTAGGTGTTTCTATAACCTCTATTTACATATAGTTCAAGAAAAATGGAAGCCCAGTCAAGTTCATATATTCCATTCAGAGAGAATTTTAATTCTAAAAAATTATCTGAACATTTAAATCTGAATGAAAAAAAAAATTTGGAACATAACTAGGACAGGACGCTCCAATATTTTATGAATGTGGGAGGACATGGTTAGAAAATTGGACTTCGGACCAGAGAGGCTGGGGTTCGATCCTCGACATCCCTAAGAAGGAATATATACCAAATTTACAGTGTAAAAAAAAAAGGAATTTTGCCATATTTTAAGGACTTTTTAAACAAATTGAAAATTTTTTGCACACAATTAAAAAATTTATTAATCCAAGGATAATTCCATGCAAGAAATATTTTTTTTAATCATCTAAGATTTGCATAAGAGTGTAATTATTTTAAGGCTAAATACAAAATTTAAAGGAAATAAGGTTCCTAAAAAAATTGAACTTTAAATATTTGACTTTTTTAAAATTCCTCAGTAACTATTTCACCGATTTCTTTCAAATTTTGTATTTCGCATGATAAAATTACACTCTTTAAAATGATGTAAAATTTTGCACAGTTTGCAATTCAAAAATTCTCGACCAATATAAAATAAAAATAATGATAATTAAAAATCATTTTTTGCATGCAGTTATCTTTGGATAAACGTATTTCATAGTTGTGAAAAAAATGTTCAATTTGCTTTAAAAATTCACAAAATATAGCAGAAAGTAAAATTAACATTAAGAGGTCCAAACCTTCGACTGCTCTCCTGACCAGACAAATCAGACCATATTATTCGCATTTCGACTACCCCCATTGTTTATAAGATCAGAAATCGAAATCCATAAAGAAAAAGTAGTTTTATTCAGAGGAAGCATGTTTTTGTGTCTGATTTGATAACTTAAAATAGCGTGGCCACTAATTAGCATATGAGAGCACCACCTCAAACCATTGAGATAGTCTTAGTACTAGAAAATCTGAACATAAGACCAAAGGTTACGCAGGGTGATTAGTTTTTTTTTTTTTTGCCACTCAACCACCACTCTGAATGAAAAGCATGTGTGTCATGCACCTGCTTTTCATTTTAATATTCGTATTTTTTTCTTCATTCAAAAAACTCATTTTTGAAGCTGAAAAAGAACAACTTGAAAAGGATCGTTTTAACATGTTAGAACTGAATTATTTCAATATACATAGAACCATATTTGAATGAGTGAAATGTAACAGAAAAAAAGGTAATTTAATTATAAATTTAAAAATCTCATTCAGATCCATTAAATTTTTTTTTTTTTAGAGTTAAACTGTCAAAAAGAAGAAATGTAAACGCATCTTTTTAACATGTTGGTACTGAATAATTATTTCAATGTATGCAAAATCATATCTGAGCTAGTAAATTGTAGCAGTAAAAAAAGTAATTTAATTATGTTAGCAATACTAAGAAGGTGAAAACAAGATTCATTTTTATTCTAGAATTAAAATTAAAACTTGATTTAGAGTAGGCAGGTGAAAAAAAAATTAAAAGAATACAGATTTATTTAACTTTTTCTGAACTAAATTTGAAGTAGGGTGGACAAAAGTTTTAGAAGAATTCTGTGGACATGAGCAATCCAAAGTTGGCTAAAACGAAGCAAAACACTTGTGCTTTTGAAGAATAAGGACATTCTGTGGGCTTTTCAAGTCCCCATCATGAGCAGCCCAAGCTTGGCAGAACAATAAGACTCAAAAATGGGACATTTCAAAGTTATAATAAAATTTCCCCGCAGTAAGAGGGGTATTTATTTACAATCAAATTTGCAATACATTCAATACAATAGATTCAATAAAATACAATCAATAATTTTGAAAAATTCTGTAGACATTACTCAGCATGAGCCTCACGATTATAAATGAAACTGAACAGTTTAGAACCCTGATTCTACTTAAAACTCCAGTCTTTTCTTTTATTTTAGCCAACCTTGGATTGCTCATGTGTCTAGACACATTCTTTGAAAATCCACAAAATTCCCCTATTCTTCTAAAACTCACCTTTGCTTTAAGCCAACCATCACGACACACAACTTTTGATGGGGTCGATTTCAGTTTTGTGAAAAATTTTAAAAGGGTCCCGGTGATCAACTATTAAATCGAGCGACTGTAACTATGCATTCCATCACAACTTCAAAGTAAATTATAATTTAAAAGTATTTATACATAAAATAAACTAACTGCCAGAAATTTAAAAGTAGAATTATTATTGCAGTGGTGAGAAATATGTATTCATGAAAACAAAATGAATTTAATATTCTTTCTGTTGTTAAACCAGTGAGTCAAAGCAAAAATTATTTCAATTGAAAAATACTCAAAAGTATTAAGTTAAAGAAGTTAGTGTCAAGTCAAATAAATTTTCTTGCTTTTGCTTTAAATATTTAAATTGCCTTTCTTTGAAAATGGTTTAAAAAAATTATAACTAAATCGGAGAAATTGTAAAAAATTTCTACCTCGGGCTATTATTAACATTAATTATTATGCATTTTCTTAAAAAGCAAACATTATGATAAAGTATTTGTGAAACAAATTTTGTAAGAATAATAGAAATTTTTTTTTACAAGATTAAAAAAAAGAAAAGGAAGTGTCAGTAACAGCTTCGAGATTAGAGTGGTATAAAAAAAAAATCCTTATTCTTTCTAAAATATCTAATATGGCAAATCTATTCAAAGTTAAGGAGCTCATAGATAAAGAAATTGATGACATGATTGAAAAAAAATTTCCAACTGTTGCATGTTGGTTATGTAAAGGATTATCGATTGTTAAGTTGAAAGTGAAACAAAAGTCATACATTTTGTAAAAGAGAAAAGTAGACAAAAAAAATTTGTCTTGTTAGAAATTTATGACAACAAAACTATTACCATGATTTCTATTATTAGAAAAGGTGAAATAATATTAAAAAATCTGAACCTTGGAAAAAGCAGACTTAAAAAAAATCAAAGTAAATTGGATACCATATTAAATAATTTTAATTTGTTAAATAATATTTTTTAAGTGCAAGACAAAATCTTGTAGCTTTATAACAAATGAATTCGGAGGAAAAACTTGATAATAAGAAAAGTCACCTTTTTGAAGATATTAAACAAGTTTAGGGAGTGTCTTGCATTAAACAAATTGAAATGGGAGACTGAATTCTTACTGAAAATAATTATTTAACTTATTCAAAGAAAATTCCTTCTAGAGAATTCAATAACAGAGAAAAGTATTTCACTTATTTAAAGGAAATTAATGGTAAAAGAGCTATGTAATTAAATATTACATTTTAAAAAGTATGTACGATAAATTATTGTTAAATAATCTAATGAATTTTTATACTATTCTTAATTTTAATATCATTCAATAAAGCAGAAGTGCTAACAAAACTCTGTTTATTTTTACAATTTTCAGACAATAAAAATGTTTACATAATTTACAAATTTGGAAAGCGAATATGAGAAATATACAACAATTTTAAAATAAGCCGTAATGTGTGACATCAAGTGATCATACCCTAAAAGAGAAAATATAAGTTTATTAAAATTGTTTAAAAAATACTTACAAAAATATTATTAAATTCCACTGGATATGCGGGCAATAAGGAAGCTGATAGACAGGCCAAATTAGCTTGTCAAAAATCAACAATAGATCTATATGACATACCATCAAAACAGACAAGAACAGAGCTTATGAAGAGTAACCTTTTAACATCACAGCAAAGATGGGATAGTGATGATACAAAGGGCCGACACACTTACCAATTTAACCCAAAAGTCAGTAATCGAAAAATTTACTCAAACTCTTTACTCAAAATTTACTCATCAGTCAAAATTGTTCAGGAAAGACCCGAACTGCAAAGTTTGTTAAGCTTATGAAGATATTGAACACATACTTACTGTCTGTCCAGTTCATGATGATTTAAGAATTAAATTTTTCCCGAGAAATTTCAACTTTGATACCATTAAAAGAAAAAAAACAAAGGAATTGAAGAGATTTTTAAAAGACTTTTTGAAAACAGAATGGAGGATCTGGCCTAAACCGATCCTTCAACAGTATTCCCTGGATTCCCTTCAACAGTATTCCCCATGTAAAACATTTTATTTTAGCATTCATTATATTTCATGATTAACATAAAAAAGTTCTTAAAAATAAGAAAAATAATATGATCAGCAGTAATTTGATAAATTACTAAAAATATTAATACTTTTATAATATGAAACTTTGTGGAAGAACCCTTTTTACAAAATTAATTTTGTGAGTGTATGGTTTTTATAAATTTGAATTTCATAAAGTAGTTTTTATGAATTTGATTCTTGAGAAAGGGATAAAAAAAAATGCCACAATTTCCACCAGGATAAACCCCTGATAATGATATCATTAAATAAAATCATTGTTTACAGGGGAATGAAAACTGTTATGTGTGTATTGGAAATAGGTAACAGTTTAGTTTATGTACTGCAATACAATCCCTAATAACTTACATAATAAAAAATTTATGATTGATGAGGTAAATCTAATTCTTTATACTGATCTTTATTTATACAAAAAAAGGTAAATACCTATTTATGTTTTCAACATTATGTCTCACATTATATTACATTAAAGCATAGAAATATATTTTTGATCTTTCTTTTTTAATTCTAAAGAAAATTCTGGAAAATGTTAACTTTAAAGTAAAGTTTACTGCATAAACATAAATAACATAAAAATAATTACTTTAATCTAGAAACATCAAATATTTAAAATACAAATTTCTTTCTTTCTTTTTTTTTTTGCAATTTTTATTTATGTATTTATTCTTTTAATTCTGTTACATTACAGTCAATATAAAAATTAACAGGAACAAATTATATTCTAATGGCTAGGTTGAACAGATCTGCTATCAAGCTTTGGCTATAATTTTAATTTTCTATTTTTCTTTACAATTTTTAAGCATTAAGCTTAGTGAATTTATTATAATAATAAATTCACTAAGTGATAATAGATATCTGATTCACCAATTTTACTGGATTCATGGGTAAAATTTTAAAATTTGTAACAAATGAAAATGGAACGTAAACAGGCTTCTTGAANTATATATATATATATAGCCTTTTTGCTTAAGAAATTTGAATGTAGCTGAAACCAAACTTTGAAGTACTTATAAAAATTTATTTCTACTAATTTTAAGTTTTGTTAATATGAAAATCATAAAAAATACATTTAATTGTAATAAACAATGCAACAAAACAGAAAATCAAAAGAATTAAAAGAACTTCTAAAGTTTCTTTTTTTTTTTACTTCAGGCAGTTTTCTTGTAATGGTATTATAATTTTTTTTAAAGAAAATCATATTCTAAATCAGCACTAACTATGAAAATTATTGACACAAACTTTTGTATGCTTTGTGTAAACATATTCCCATCTGAAAAATAAGCAATAAGAATCTTTTAATATTAATTTTTTTAACAATGATAAGCATCATTTTAGTCCATAATTTTAAATTGACAATCTTTTTATTTCTGACTTACTAAATACAGTGTATCAATGAAGAGCTTTTGCCTCTTCAGAAGAATTTTTTAATTTCATAGAGTCAAACCTCAAATGTTTTATTTGTAGCTTTATTTAACAGTGTAAAAAACATGAACATTATTTTCCTTTGAAATATATCTTCAAAAGTTAAACAAAGCTTTTTCTTTACATTTTTGAAATTTCTCAAGTACTGAATTTCAGATTCAATTTTACTAGACTTATTTTGAATTGGGAAAAATTCAAGCAATCAAATGCCAATGTTTTGCCATTATAAAAATAACAACGAACCACTGTGGCACACTGGTTCCCTGTGTCAGAATTTTTTCGAGCTATCTCTGACAAAACTCTCTGGCACTAATATCTTTCTGCAAGATACTTTTAATAATAATAAACATGCATGTAACTAATTTTAAATAACAAAAGCGCTGTGTTTACAAAAAAAATTATATATAATTTTTATTTTAATTGAACATGTAATTTTTATCCTAATGTTATAGGTGACATTCTAGCATTTTGTTCAGAGGGGTGGGAAGCAGAAATTATTTCCTTCGCCTTTTGTAACGAACTAATCATCACAATAAAAAATAATAATAAAAATCCTTAAATCTGTAATAGTACTTCCCGGAAAAAAAAGATTGACAAAATCACGCGAATCGAACACCTCAAATGTGTTTTTCGTTTCTTGATCAGGCTGTTGTCTTTCCATATTGTTTGAAATTGCACAATTCGAATTTTTCATGTTGTTTATTGGGATATTTAAATTCCACATGAAAATCAATGTCAATAACTGACGAAAGTACAATCAAAGCATTACATCAATTTACAATACTATCGGCATATATCGAGCACGTCAAAAAGTTATTATCTAAATGCATGATTCAAATATAACAGGTGAATTTCTGTCAAAAAATAAATAAAGGTAATTTTTTTTTCTTTACTTTTCAAAAGAAAAATATTTCTGCAAAAACTCTGTAACTGTCTGCGACAATGTCGCCGCGATTCTGCCACGGGGCACTGGTTAAGGCTTTGACCCACCCCTATGACAAATTCAAGTTTCATCGATCGTGGCTATTTGCTTGTAGCCCATTCAGCTTGAGTTCACAGGGTACCAGCTGCCTGGGAAGAAAAGGTGCCCATGCACAATGCTAACTAACTTTACTCTAATGTGATTAATGCCGTTGGTCTCAAAATTGAGGAGCTTTAATTTTTAATTTTGGTTTAACTTTTTGCCATATCAATATTTAACTTATAATCTCGATCAAATTTATAACATACAACATGCATTGATATAAGTTGCCCTATCCCTAATAACGTTTTGCCTCAATATTTAACTTATCTCCATCTATATTTATAACAAATGACATACATTGAAATAAGTTTCATATTAAGTTGCCATATAATTTAATGTTTTGACTTTATTTAACTTAAAATCTCCATCTATATTTATAACAAATGACGTACAGAAGGAAGTTGCCAGATCCCTAATAATGTTTTGCTGTAATATTTAACTTATAACCTACATCTAAATTTATAACATACGACATGCATTGAAATAAGTTGCCAAATCCCTAACAATATTTTGTCTGAAAAGGAGTGTTGAGTAAAATTAATTTACGCTCTACTCTACAATATCGTTTCTCTTTAAAATATATTTTTTACAGGCTTAATAACATACCATTCTGAGTCTTGTTTCTTTTTTTAATAGGATTTTGTAAAGGAAAAAATTAATAATATACATAATATAATAATATATATATAATATAACATATATATATATACAGATGGGTGACAAAATAATAGGAACACCTGTGAAATATCAGAAAATTTTTATTAATAGGGAGTTGGACCACCCTTTGACTGAATTACATATTTAATAAGACGTGGGATCGATGAATAAAGGCCATGCACAACGTTTAAAGGAATATCAAGCCATTCCTCTTGCAAAGCGGCCTCCAAAAGATTTGATGGAGGTGGGAATCAGGAACGAAATTTAGACTCCAAATATTGCCACAAATGTTCAATAATATTTAAGTCCGGAGACTGAGCGGGCCAGGGGAGATGCTCAACTTCATTGTCATGCTTTTCGAAACATGTTTGAACGCACCTAGAGGTGTGAGTAGGGGCATTGCGGTCTTGAAAAATCGGTCGCCCTCCAGGGAATACAGTCTGTACAAAAGGATGAACATGATCCGCTAGAACGCTTAGATAGTCATTAGATTTGATTCTCCCATGCAGACGTACTAGTGGCCCAAGACCACACCAAGATATCGCACCCCAAACCATAATGGAGCCACCTCCATGTTTCACAGTTGGTAAGAGGCATTCAGGATCAAACGCTTCTTTGGGTGATCTCCAGACATAAATGCGTCTGGTGGTCTGAAATAAGGTGAAGGATGATTCATTGTACCATATTACCTGCTGCCACAGCTGTGAGGACCAGCCTTCGTGATCTCTATACCACTGACGGCGCTTGAGAGCATTGGTTGCTGTCACCAAGGGTTTACGAATTGCCACTCTCCCATAAATGTTCGCTGCATGAAGTTCTCTTTGAACAGTTCTTGTTGAAACGGGGTCCTGAAGATGACTGTTCATGTCTGATGTTATCTCGGATAACGATTGCTTGTGTTTTCGAGCTACTACGCGCTGCAAGACACGTCTATCCCTATCATCAAGCTTTGACTTTCGGCCACTG
>NC_092211.1:67439037-67450524 GCF_043381705.1 Parasteatoda tepidariorum | reverse complement strand
AAGAAGTATTTTTATTTTCTCACAGGAATTTTCAGATCAAAACACAATTGACACTACTGACTGTTATTGAGAATTCTTAATTTTTGAAAGCTAACTCTTATTTTTCCCAGTAAGTTTTCAAAGAAAAGAAAAAAAAAAAACTCACTGGAACAGTTAAAAAATAATTGTTACAAAAAAAAAAAATACTTGTCAGCCATGTTTAAATTCAATTCGCGGCATTTTTTGCACACGGTACTTTCTTTTCTCGAAACAAAGGTGTAGCGTGAGGGGGGAACACGCTTTTTGTTTTTTTGAGAACTGCTCTTTTATTTTAGTAATATATATAGTATATATATACATTTATTAATAAACATACGTTAATATAAGGAATTAATATGCATATATACAAAAAAATTAAAATAAAGAAACAGTTTTCTATGAAAAAAAAGCATGTCCCCCCCCCCTCATGCGACGCATATGGAGACACGTGAACGACCGTCATCTTGTTCGACAATTGGCGGGTAATTTAGAGCGGTCATTCAGTTTTGCTATAATGTTGAATAGGCATGTTCACGTGTAATTTTTCCCTATGTTATAACGTTTGGCATTTTTAAATAAATTTTATTATTTCAATTTTCGAATTATAACTTCGACAGTACTAATAATTTTAATTTCATTTTTTAGAAATTACCCTTCTGCATTTTAATTAAAGCATAGTTATTATTTTTTAATATGAAGTCAATGCCGAGCAAAAGATTAAGCTTTTAAAAACTGTATTCACCAAGTATTTTATAAATTATTTATAATCAACTTAATAAATTTGTAATCCGATAATTGAAAATCAAGAATATGCCTACTTCCTCCCCCCCGGACATTTTTATTTATGTCTTTCCTTTTCCTTCAATACAGCCGTGATTTATTTATATATCTAAGGATAATTTCATTGAAAGAGCTGGTAAGTAATTTTACAATAAGTTTGAACTTTATTTTTATAAAAGAAAATACTTAGTTTACGTTTTTATTAATAATATTAAGTGCTTAATTAGTTCAATTAACTCGAGATTTGTTTTTTAAATCTATTTCCTTTTTTAGAAAAACTTCACCAATTTAGAGTAATATGTAACAAGAATTTATTTAAAAAATTATAATTACTTCTTTAATGTTTAATTACAATAATTTTTTGTCAGAACAGTGTTGCATGAGTTAGAATAAAGGTTTTGTTTTAAACGTATTTTGCTAATCAATAATTATTAACTTTAAAAGAAATACTAAAAAACTTTTTCTTTAAATATACTCATTTAAAAGATTGTTCTTTTCCTAAATTAAAACTAAGTCTCTTTGTTTTTATATTTGTTTAGTTTCCAGTTCAAACAAAGGGAGAAAGGATCAGGTTTGTTTCTTTCGTAATTCAAACTCCTACATCATGAAGCCCATCCCACTCCAGACGATTTGCGAAAACGTCATTTTTGCCGTTCTTGGCCACGCCCCCTCAAAAAACTCCCCGCAGGCACTCGTAGGGATCTCGCCAAATTTTGGCGCCAATTTTGGCGTAGATCACGATACGGAAATCATCCCCATCGATTTAAAGTCCTAACATACTATTAAATTTTGCACATTCAATATAAATGACACAAAATTCATTGCATAAGAAGGAAAAACCTCTGGAATAAAAACTCATATGATCAACTGATATGATGAATCTAAAATGTGAGAAAATCTTTCTTCAATTTTTTAAAAAATCGCTTAATTTAAAAAAAAAAAAAAAAAAACTCAAAAAGGGTGTCTTTTTATTAATAAAGCATTTCAAAGATCCTAATAAAGTATTTGTATAAAGTTTCAAAGCTATAAGAGAATAAGAAAAGTGACTGATAAATTTCAGCTTTAAAAAAACCCAATCAAATGAAATGCTATTAAAAATATATAATAATGCAAAAATAATTTAACAATCAGATTTTTCACACCAGTAAAGATTTTCTACAGGGTCTCCACTCAATTTCAGAAAGAAAAATTCCTCATCTTTTCAGGTAAATTTCAATCAAAATCTAGTCCATATTTTATCTATACCATGCAATTTTTTGTCAGAAAACTTTGATTTGTTTTACTCTATATACTTTATTTGATCTATTGATTTTTTTATATTATATAACTGCATGAGGATGGGAACATATCAGTTTGACTAAAATGTGAAATTTTTACAACAATAAATGTAATAGATGTTAGAACAATTTAACTCCAAACTTAATAACTGATTACTGTTATTGATAATTCAAAGACTGGTTATTTTCCACGCATGATATAGGAAATTTCAAGTTTTTGTAAAAAATGGCAATTTTTCCGAACTATTCCCTGATGTTTGGAGTTAAAATATAATTCCCTGACAATTCCAAGTTTTCCTGGTCTCCCTGATGCGTGGGAGGGAGCCCTGTTTCAAAGTTGTAATAAAAAAAAAAAGATGAATAAAATCACTTAAACAATAAAATTTAACTAATTTCTAAACATTACTTTAAATTGTAGCTATGTGATTATGTTAGCTATAAAATGTTCAATAAGAAACAAAATACAACACCTTTCATTTTTTTTTTCTGATTCACGTATTTCATTTAAATTATAAAAGCTGCTACATCATAGACATAACTCAGACAAAACCTGTGATCGAAAACAGATCAATGTACATTGTTGTGTACAGCACAACATTGTATATCACTGCCCCGACAGGAAATTGTTATTTTTCCTTAAACTAAAATTCATTAAAATTACACAAAATCTGTAGCAGCTTGTTCTCATAGGTAATGAATGATAATACAATGTAATGTTTAATAGAATATCACGTTGAAAAAAAATTACCTATTTTTTCTTGACTTTAAATATGCTAATATGCTATTTTTATCATATGAGTGATTGCAGATTCTGCTTTTAACAGCCTCTTTTATTTGGAGTTTAGTCAAAGGATCAATAATAATGTCCGTTGTTTCAGTTACTAATACGTCATCGTCCAAAGCTTCTGCAACTACGAAGGTAGAAAAAAGTTCAATCAGTATTCAAATTATTTTTTGCTATAAAAGCTCAACTATTTTTTTTTTTTTTAATTACAAAGCACTTTTCATTTTATGAAACAAAGTTTATATTGTAATGCATTTTCAAAAAGGATGAATAAAAGCATGAATTGTTTAGAGTGCCAGTAAAAGAGAAATTATACAGACAATTCATTCACATTGCATTTTGTTGTGAAAGCTTTTATAATTTCTTTAAAATCTGAAAAACATTTTCAATGATACTATTAATCAAGAAAAGATGGTTTTTTATTTTAGAGATAATATATAGTTTCATGTTCTACGAATCAACTAATATTGCTTACCTATAAAAGCCAAAATATATTTTTAAAATGTTCAGTACCTAAATAAAATAAATGGAATGTCCTGAATAACATCTGATCTAATGTTTGGATTTTCATGTACTATGACTCAATCATAATGGTTCGAGGGCTTTACCTTAAATATGCTAATTAATTAGTATAAACAATACATTAAGTTACAAAATTAGACACAAAATTCTACTTTCACTGAATAAACATAATTTTTTTAAAATTGATTTGGATTCCTAAACCTCACATTTTGGAAGGTAGCAGCAATCTGGAAAATATGCTCTCAATAGTTTCAGGAAGGCAGTCAAAAGGTTCAACCCCTTAAAGTTAATTTTACTTTAGGAAAATTTTGCAATATCTTGAAAACTTTGAGTGAATAAAAAAAAATATTTTTAAATAATTATTTCTTATTATTTGATTCAATAACATTTGGAAAAAAAATTCATACGAAAGCTATACAAATTTGTAATTTTGATTAAGAAAGAATTTGTAAGAATGTAATTTTAATTGGCAAACTACAAAATTGGAATGAAATTGATTGAATAATTCTTGAGAAATTGAATTTTAAATATAATACTTTTTAAAATTTGATAACTCTATTTGATCAATTATCACTATTTGATCACTATTTGATCAATTTTGTACAAATTTCCTTTTTGCCATATAAAGTTACTTTCATTAAAATGATGTAGAAATTTATACATTTCACAATTCAAAAATGTTTTGATCATTACTAAATAAATAAAAAAAATAATAAATATTTATTAAAAATTATATTTGCACAGAATTATTTTATGATAGTTAGGGCAAAATGCAAAACTACTTTAAGTGGTATAAGCTTTCAACTGCTCCCTTAACCAAACAATTAGGACAATATTTACTAGATTGCATATATTTATGGCATAGTATTTGAAATATTAGAGATGAAAAATTATCTCTTTTTTTTTAACACCATAATTGAAACTGTAATTTACTGAATGCTAACTGATTAATTTATTAAATATAGCACTTTATAAATTTCTCAAATTATTAAAACTTCTAGTAGAAAATTCAGCATTTGTATATTAATCTGTTGTGTTTTATTGCTGATAATTGGTTGATTCATGATTCTTTTTTATTTCACTGTTTTCATTTAAGAAACCAGTGCACAGTTAACATGAATTTTCAAATTAAATGTAATAGGATATCTCTAACACTTTAATAGATCTGAGCAAACAATTGTAGGAGGTCTGATCCAGGAGTTTCCTGGTCTTCTGGATAGGGTTCGAAGTTACAAGGCTTCAGAGTTGAACATTAGTAGTCGTAAACCGAAAATTGGGTTGGCTGTTCAACGACGGTTATAAAAATATTTTTAAAAAATTACTCAGTATGAAAAAAAATTTTAACAGTTAAAATTGGCCTTTTCTATCCCACAGTCTATACATTTTTAAAAAGCTATTTTAGAAAATTCTATATTTATTTAAAGCCTAATAAAGGAAAATGGAAGAAAAAAAATTTACTCTCATTCTTGAGCATTTAAAAAGGTTTGAGAAGATATTCAATCGCAGCAAACTGTTTTAGAAACTAAAGTTCCAATTTAAAAAAAACACAGAGAAAGATGTTGATATGATGGATTTGTAATATATTTCCAAACTTTCAGATTCATTTCTGACAAAACTAGGACTGGGCTATAAACAGGGATGAGATTAGCCAAAAAGCAAAAAAGCTGAATTTCCACGATAGCAAATTTTACGCAAGCGCAACCCTTTAATAATAACAGTTTAAGGTAATAAATAATGTGTTGACATACAATTGTGTACTAATCTATCATTATATAAATGATTACATTGATACTTAACATTTTTTAGTGAAAATAAAAATTACCACCTGAAAAAATAAATCTGGAAATTATATTTTTCCCCAGTTCACATAAGAGACAATTATTACTTGAAAAACTACCTGGTTTAGCAAATTAAAACTACTGAGAATATACATTAATATTTCATTTCTTTTAATAAATACTGTAATGTGATTTATAGCAAATATATCAGTAATAATCAGTAATCTTTTTCCCCAAAAACAAATTAAATTAAATCTCTTTTTAAGTTATTGCTTTTGTTCGCTATATCTTTTATGTTTTCTACATTTAGTCGTTAGTCCATCTTCAAACATCTTGTGACAAATCCTATTTTTTCTTCTTTGCAAGCACAGAATGTAAGTTTTGAATATATTCCCTTCCAGTNATCATTTTTAGAAAATATAACATTAATATCTTTCTTAAGCAAAACATATACATCAAATTCATAAATTGATTTAAATCAATCTAAGTATGAAGTTTTGATAGAAATCCGACTTTCTGTGCCTTACAAGTAAATGAATTTCAAAAATACTATATCACGATACATCACTATATCCCGATGCAAAACTGACGATGCATCACGATATAAAATTTCTTATATCGCCCAGTCCTGGACAAAACTCTTCAAATTAAAGAAATATATCTTGGTATGTATAATAATTACTACAGAGTTTTATATATACAGTACAGTATCCGTTATCCCGAAATCAGAAAACCGGAAATCAAAAAACCGGAACAAAATTCGATAAATTTTCACGCCATTTTTTTTTTAATGTTTTTTTCCTCATAAGATTTTAGGATTTTTCTTTCTCTTTTGAAAGAAGTTTACCTTACCATCATTTTGGAAATAATCATTAGTGCATTACTTCATAGTTTTTACCTCTTTTTAAGATTATTTCCAAACATTTTTTTTTTTAAGTTGGGTTTAAGAATATAAAAAAAAAGGCTTTTTGTAGCGATTCAAAAAACCGGAAAAATCAGTTATCCGGAATAGCGATGGCCCCGATCGCTCCGGATAATCGGCTCCCTACTGTATATATATATTTTTTTTAAAAAAAGACTTTTGAATAAATCAGCAATTTTCAAAGGAGTTTCGTCAGTCAGATGGCAACAAAAGGGTTGAAACTAGTTACAAAAGTAAATAAATTGCTCCTCCTTTTTTCTTTTATCTAAGTTTTCCTTTTATCCACGTATGAAAGCTTTTTCTCTTATCTAAGTCTGAGACTGCATCTAAAACATTTGAGCCCCACATTTGGCCACTGGTTTGGTACTCATATGTTAGACTATAAAAATTATTATATTCAAATATCGCACCTGAATTTTCACTTCTTGCAATGTAATCTTCAACCTGTTCAATAGCCCTTTCAGCATACTCATCAATGGTTTCCTCTTCTTTACAACTCGTAATGACACTTTCAAACTGAGACAGGACTTCCTCTTCATCCTCACAATCTGATGTGACCTTTGATATAGATAAAAGGATAACAATCAAGTTTTAAAATTATTTTTAATACTAATATGAGTGGAGAATATTCATTAATAAATACTTTTATCTAACTTAAAAACAAATACAAACAAAAAATTAGATTTCTGAGTAAAGCTTAAAATAATGTTTTAGGAAATTTTATACAACAGGAAGATAAGCAAAAATAGAAAGAAGTTAACTTTTTAATAGTCAGTACGATTTTTTTGACAGATAATATAGTTAAACTATTTTTTCATAAAATGTATTAAAGAAATCAAGGCAAATTCAGAATTATCAAAACAGCAATTCTGCTTTGAACATGAAAACTGGATCAAACATGTGCAATGTACGTTTAACTCACTCAAATGTAAGCATAGTAAAGATTTTTCAATCCAAATATTTTAAAACTCATCACATCATGGCGTTTCTAATGGGATTTTAAGAGTTAGTACGTGTTAATGATTGAAATTTAAGTTACGAACAATCATCTTAAAAACACTAGTTTATTTCATGTTTTGTTTTAGCCTATTTAAAAATTATTCAAAAAAAAAAAACTCTTTTTCATACAATTATCCATTTTTCACAAAATAAGTAAAATTTATTCACATTTAATACAGACAAATTCTTGATATACTTTAAAATGAAAAGAAATCCTTAGCTCTGCATTATTGTACCACATTAAATCACAAAATTATTATTTAAATAGATGCTAAATAAGTAACATTTAAATAGATTACTAACTAAATAAGAGCAATGAATTACAAATTTAAGTTCTCTGATTTTATTAATTTCCCACTCTGTTTTATCACTGTTATTTTTTTTATGGATGACGGGATGAAGATTGCATCAAATAAAAGAAATATGACATCACTTCTGATTAACTTTTTTTAAAGCCCAGATTTCATTTTAGTATTTTGTTGAAATTTTTAAATAAATTAGTTTACAAAACTATTATAAATAAATTAGTTTAAAAAACTATTATGATCCTGAACAATTGTCTTAAATTTTGTGATTGTTTTTAAAATAACATTTTTTAGAAGATTTACTTTTACATTACTTTTAGAGCTGCATAATTCATAAATTAATTTAGACTTATTTTCGAATAGATAATTTTCCATATTGAGTTAAATTAGGACTTAAATAATTAGTTTAGTACAATAATAATAGTGGACTAAATTAATTATCTGTGCTTTTTATACATGACCTTTCATTGATTTAAAGTAAGTTTTTAAGATTCACTCTTTAATAATATTTCAGATTCTTTAGCAAATTTTTTAGTTGCTAATAAGAATTTATTTAGAACCCAGCTTTTCAATCACGCCTTAGGTTAAATAGGACTCACGTTAAATAGGAACTCAGGTTAAATTGGACTCGGAGAAAACCCTTTCTATATTATTACATTATAAACTTAAATTGAAAGATTAAAAAGTAAATTACTATATCACTATTAACTTTTTGAGGGGGCAGGAACTTTTTTTAAAAAATAAAACACAAGAATTGTTTAATTTATTTTAATTTGACTCTCGTAGAACACTGAATTGAATTTAAATGAATTTTTACATTATTTGGTTTACTTTGTGGTTAGTGTTGAAAACAACAGCCCTTTAAGGAGTTACATTTCATTTTATAACCGGCATTGAACAGCCTATAATCAGGGGTCTGTCTAGGTTTTTCTGAGAGGTACCCATTTTGTGAAAATTTAGACATAATTTGCGAAAAATTAAAAATTATATTAAAAAATCAACACAAAAATATGGTAAAAATATGAATTTATCGTTTCTTAAGGGATACTAAAATAAAATTTTAAGAAGAAGTATTTTGTGAAACTATCGTTTTTCCTAAAGTTGAATTTGTGAAACTACCGTTTTTCCTAAAGTTGAATTTGTGAAGGTACCGCTAAACGGTAGTAAATTATGCCTAGGCAGACCCCTGATAATCAATGTTCAATTCTGCAGCTCTGTAATTTTGAACCCAACCCAGAAGACAAGAGAACTCTTAGAACAAGCACTGGGACTAGCTAGCCATGCTGGAGGACTTAATGGAATTAAACCGTATTTGCGTTACATGGTGAGGAAAACCTCCCATGGTTAGCTAGACAACAAGGAGATTTTTAACCCAATCTTCACCTACCACTGAGGATATTTTACCTCAGAACATGTTATCAAAGTGAGCAAAGTATAGAATTTGAACCTGGGTCACTTCATTCGGAGGCAAATGCTCTATCTCCTGAGCTACCCCGGCTGAACTACGTATGGGCTAAAAAATGCAAAGTGGAATTTTGGTAAAATTTTGCTTACAGAATGCCAGAGAGTCCTACAGCTGCTCATAAACTAATGAACAATACATATTAACTTATTTCAATTTCCTATCTTATATATGTCAATTTTGTAATACAAATGTTTTAATTTTGTGTAAAATACAAAATGTGTGTTAATACAATAGAGAAATTTATTTTACATTTTTATAATACCTAATATGAAATAAATAATTATAGTATTTTATTACATTAATAGCAAAATGCTTAAATTTTTCAGTAAGATATTAATCAATTACAGAACTTGGTATGCAAATAATTTACAGAAGTAATAAATAATAAAACAGATATACTACAGAATTAAAAAAAAAAAAACATAAAACAGATAAAAAGAATTATGAATTATAAAATAGATACTGTACCAGTTCTTCAATTTTTTGAGCAGCAGATGATAAACTAGAAATTTGGCGTTGTAGTTCAGCTAAGTGTTTCATGCTTTCTTTTAAAGTTCTTAATTCTTTGGCAGCATCTGCTAAAAATCAATAAAGAATGTCACAAATCTAAATTAGTGTATTTTTTTCCCAACCAGAATATAGAAGTCATATTTAAACTATAAAGAGAAAGTAAGTTATAGAATTTAATAAGTTTTTTTTGTGTGTGTGCTAAAGGCATTAGACTAAAATACAAAATCAAAAAAGCACATCATCCTTTTACATAGATTGCTGTTCTGGGTGACAGATGTTATGTATTAAGTAATAGAGTCAATTGTTGATAATAATTAAGTTGCAATAAGGCCCAGGGCCGGATTTATGTATAAGCTAAATAAGCTGTAGCTTGGGGCCCCGAGATGGCAAGGGCCCCCAGATCCAACTTTTTCCTTCTTTTTTTAAAGTTTTATTCGGAGCTGGAGCCCTCTGAAGCCTAAAATACATTTTTTTTTCTTTATTACATTAGCGAACGCTTTTCAAAATCTAATAGAAGTGTTTACAAGTATAAAATGATTGTTACTTTTTTAACCAAAAGAGCAATAAAAAGGCCTTTTGACTGATGAAAATATCCTGTAGCTTTCGTAGCTACCAGTGATGGGAGTAGTCCATGGATCCTTAAAAGCGGTACTCCACAGAGTAGTCAAATAGCCGCCTCAATTTACACTGTGGGAAATGTTTTCAGCTTCTTTAAATTGCTGTGGGCTCTATTGTCCACAGAAACACCCTTTTGTCTGATTTCTGGGCAAAACATTTCTAGGGCTGTGGGAGAATCTTGTTTAGGGTCACTCTGTTTCGAGATTTCCGTTGTGTCTCATTGTCGTTAAGGAGCTTCTCGTTTAATTTTAACTTTTCTTTTTTGCAAAATATATGTTTTCCAATTTATTACAAAAGCTTTTTTTCCTTTCAATTATCCTAAATGTTTTAACTAGTTTAATTGTGTAATTTACTTAATTATTGTAATTGATTTTAATTTGTTATTTTCCAAATTTATCGTGCATGAATCCGTGAACTCCTTTCTTTATTTATTTAAATGGTGGGCCACCATTCAATTCCCGGTTTGACAGGCCCATCTGCCAAAATTCTTGCTTTGGTTTATTTTGGATGAAATTGAGATAACAGATGTGGTAATTTTACTTACTGCTAATAGACAGAAGCAACGTGTGATATTGCTTGATAGAGCATTGAAATCAAGTGATCATCAGCTAAACAAATGTTTAAATATATATGTAAAAAATATTGTTCAAACCTCCTGTCTGACCCAATTTTCATGTATCCCCGAAATATGAATTATGCTTAGTTTGTAAAATATGATATTTCGTACACAAAATTCATTCATTTAGTTAGCTTATGCTTTTATTGTTTATTGATCATACTTGTTTCTGCTTGTAACTCCCTGATTTTTGTTGTTATTATGTGTTTAAAGTTAATAGGGCGTCCAAATTCTTTAATTTATAAGGATTTCAAATTTTTAAAGCAAAGTCGAAATAGCTTCTTCAAATTGCAAATTGAAACTATTTATAAACTTTTGACAGATTTGTTTTTATTTTAAATCTGCGCATTTAATTAAATAAAATAAAAAAAGAAATAAAAAATAAGTTTAAAAAATATAAATAAATGGCTAGATAAAATATAAAACTGTGTTGTCAATGAAAAGGAACATATCTTTTAAACAATTTGAGTATTAATAAATTATTTAAAAATAAACAATTTGAAAAGGCAGAAAAGTTTTTTGATTTGTTTAAAAGGCAAATTTTGTCCCATCATTTGATCAAGAGACTATTTAATATCTGTTTCTAAGAAGCAGTAGGTCGCGTGTGGGTGTGTGGATGATGTAAGTAAAAGAGGCATACAAAAAAAGCCAATTTAACTTCAGTTAATGCCCTCGATATTATATTTTTAAACTCCTCGCAAAAATGTAGTAAAAAAGTTATACAAATTAATTGTCGCAAACAAATTAATATTAAGTAAGAACGAATCAAAAATGATATCGAAATATGCTGAATCACTAATGAGACAGGCGGGATGAAAGACATCGAAACCAATTTGATTAAATAGTAAAACTAGAAAGTGTTTCAAAAATCCGGACATGTATCAGGCTTCAAT
>NC_092211.1:67413644-67438879 GCF_043381705.1 Parasteatoda tepidariorum | reverse complement strand
ATTTCTATAAGTTCTATCTTATTACAGGTTCTGGGTAATCTTTATTTATGCTCTAGTAAGCATTTTTGTCTGCAGATCTATACATTTATAACTTTTCGTTATTATCGAAGATTATGCAAATTTATACTTAAACAATTTAAACTTATTAAGAAATGTAAACTTATATTATGAAATTGAAAAAAAAATCTACACAGTTTTATTCTATGCATGTAGACTTATTTTATAAACACGAATTTCATCTATTATTATAAATTCATTACACATACATTTATAACGATAAAAATATCTTGCAGAAAGATATTGGTTCTAATTAGGTTTGTCGCAGAAAGTCAGAAAAAATTCTGCCACAGGGCCTTCATAATTTCATGTTTCTAAGTCATAGAGCAGCAAAGCGAAATGTAACTTTTAAAAAAGAAACAATTTAGAAAAAAAAATTCGCAAAAAAAAAAAAAATTTCATTTAAAATTCTAAACAACATAGATTCAGAATTTCAAGAAAAAAAAACTCTGTTAAACATATAATGGTTCTTCTAACATACCAAATCTTTACTCTGTGCTTATGATGTTCTTAAAATGAGTTTCTGTTTTTTTCCTCGTTCAAAAAATATGTGTAATAATAGAAAGGCTCTACATTATAGTCCCATCACAATCAATATATTTAACAATCAAGCAATATTATAAAATTTTTAATAATATAATGTTAATGTTCAGCAATAAAAAATACGACGGTTTACTTGAGTTGTATAGAAATAGAATTGAACTTAAAAGGGCCCCATCATTTTCAGTAGCTTAAGGCCCCGCCAAGCTTAAATCCGGCCCTGATATGGCCAGTGACTTAATAATTATATTGTTCAGCCGTTGATGAATAATTTCACAATAACTTGTTAAAAGAAATATTTTCTTATTTGTTGCTCTGTAACGCATGCGCTCTGAAACTCTTGCTAGCTGGAATTATTTTGTCTGCTTGTCAGTTGGATTAGTGATTTCATATAACGTGTTTACCTTAGAATTCAACAGCCTAATTCTCCACGGTTTTATTTTATTTTTTATTACTTTAGCTTTTATGCGAGTTTCAGGGCGCATAGTTCCTTTTCCCAGCTATTTTGGAAGTTCGAGTATGTTATAGGTCTGCTTTCATTTTAAAGATTATAATAAATAGTTTATTTTGGCAATTTAGTTTTATTTCCTTATTTGATGGCTCATGTCAGTCTTACCCCACATATATTCATAAGTGTATTTTATTCAATTTCATTGTTAGGGACTTCAATTAAACCCTAATTTTGTGGCATTTTAATTTTTAACAACCTCCCTTCAAGCTGAGATCAGTGAGCAGAATAGTTTTGTTTTTAAAAAACAAAAAGCAGCACCACTGCTGTATAAATAGCCGCTTTCTTCTACCAGTACCAGAAATGAATTCTCGCAGTCAATCAGTGATGGCCATTAACAAGGAGTGGTGGCAGTCTTGAGAACAGCATCTTGAGAACACACCACTCAGAAATAAATATTTACCCAGCATAAATGATACATGACTTAAATTATATTTTAAAACAAAACGTTGAAATAACCTACACTTGTCTGTATACAAAAGTATGCAATGATTTGCAATCATTCCTTATTTGAAACCTAAGGATAAGTATATTGACTTATTAACATATGGTTACTTTAAACTCGTGTGAATTATGTATGAAAAAATCTATAAGGTCATAGTTTATTTTTTCAAAAATTTAAGGTTCACTTCTTGCATTGATATAATTCTCAACAAACTGAAATTTATTTAAATTTCACTATAAAGTCGGAATAAACTTAAAGAGAATGCTAGAAAATTTAACTTTGTAAAAACCTTAAAAAGATAGTTTAACGATTAAAATTCATAAATATATATTAAATTAAAAAGAAAATTTTCAATATTAATTGATAATAAAACTTAAAATAAAATAAAACCTTGGCTAAATTCTAAAATGTCAGACTTCATCTTGTCGCAGTGCTTGAATACTTCACCCAAAGTTGATTCAACTTCCAGTAACTGCTGAATTTCAGAAGAAATGGTAGGTAGTCTTTCCTCCATATCCCGAAGAAATTTTATTTAATAAAATAATGAAAAACTGCAAAGGAATTCTCTTTCTCTAACATAAAAAACCAATCTTTTTGTGGCTTAAAATACGGCACTACAAAAGACATTTGAGTTTGCGATCCGCGCAGAAGAGCAGGGTCAGTTGTTTACATTTATTCCGTATAAAATGTTTCACCCGTTTCAATCAGAAGCGTAAGAAACAAAGAAGGCAAAAACTTTACGAACTAAAATATTTTACTTCTGACTTTAAAACCTGTACTGCAATCAATCTATCAATTTTGTTTTTGTAGCTGGTTTCATTTATTTATTTATCCGTAAGTTGTTTTACGAATACGAAGTCCCAATTAAGTACTATATATTTTATATGTTTATTTTTATTTGAACGAATTAAAAGACTTATACTAAACCATTTCTCTGTCTGATAAATATTTCGTTACTTTTGTAATATTTTACTCTTTATTTTGTTACTATTGTTACTGTAAATAGCAACAAAAAATTATAACAATAATCAATTCTGTGGTTTAACCTTCTTAGATTTTCTTATATGAGATTTAAAAAAAAAAAGAATTTATACTTTGAATCTTATTATTAGATATCTATATAAATGTAATACTAGTACTACTCAAATTTGGTTATTTTACATTTTTTATAGTAACAGTTTTGATACAATATTTTGAACAAATAAAATTTGATTTTGGCATGATGCTATCTTGTCATATTGTGTTTTTCATTTATGTATGTATATAATATACATCGGCTAATCAAAAAATGTGTTTGGACAGCACACTATTTTTAATTATTTATTTTTTGACAGCTCAGTCTTTCAGCTGTGAGGTTCAGTTCAATCCTTAATTGCAAGGGTCTTTCATTTTTATTTTACCTTTTAATTAAAAGTTTCCCTAATAAATCAATTAAAAAATTTTACCATCAGGGTTGCCACTCCACAGGGAGAACAGGGAAAACCTGGAAGATACAGGGAATTTAAAAATCACCTAAAATAATAGGAAAAATAGACGGAATTTGTAGTTTTTCTTTGCAAACTGGGAAAATACTGGGAATTTTGTGTCTTAATTTCGTCTTTGAAAAAATGGTGACCACTCAAAGCACAATATATGGCATATTTAAGGATGATATTTCAGTTATGCTAAACTATTTAATTTACTCTAACATTATTTGTTTTAAATATGTTCATATGCAGGTGCTAGTATAGTACAATATAGCTTACACAAAAGTGCAGTGATATTGTGTTTCCTCTTAATATATTGTGTATAATATATACAGGACAATTTCAAGTCTACATATTTTAACATACTTATTTTTAATTCTTTGTATCGAGATACAAATGTCTCATGATATATTTTCTTTTAAGAAATAATTATATATTCTTACGAGACTTTATATCTATTTAACTTTGGAATTTCGAAGTTTTTTTTAAAATCTTGCATTATAAGGACTTTGCAGGGATTATTATTATCACATGGGATAAAGCTAAAATAAATAAAAATAATACATAATTAAAGTGAATCACTATGAGACTTCTGTTAGTTAATATATATATATATATTTTAAAATTTATTATTGCTAGTATTTTATTATTTTAAGCTTAATTACATTTCCAAGACTAAAATGGCATAAAAAATGTCATTTTTTTTTATTTCTTAAACTATATATTTTTATAAAGCACTAACAATGCTACGCTTTTTGTTCCTTTAAGTTCTACAAAAAAAGAGATGTGACGCTCCACCTTTCACAGCTGTCAAAAACCATGACTTCAAATTTTTATCTCAATATTTGTATTATTTTATCTCAATATTGAGATTATTTCCCAAATCCGTACCGGTTTGCATCGAGTGAAACTACTGAGGTCCAAAGTGCTAATTCCCTACTCTTGGATTTTGAATATATTTTTAAAAAATAGTATGGTGGCTTGCCTGTGTAAGGGTAGCTATGAGTTTTACTCCATTGTTGAAGGGCAAAACTGGGATTTTTATTTAACAAGTCACTGTGTGGTTATTACCGAAACTAAGCAAGCAGAGATATTATTACTGAAATATTTCCCTAAGTTTGAAGTTCCTTTATGATGAAAAACTGTTTGCTCTAATAACTTCATCACTAAAGACTGATATTAGGCAGAGTTCTCCCTAGGAATAAAAAGGGCAGGGCACTTCCTCACAGAAAAGAGCACTTTGAATTTTGAAAGGGCACTCACTTATCGCAAAAATTATCAAAAATTTATCAGTTATGTAATAACTGAATTTGATCCTCAACAATTTTTACTACCTTCTTATACTATTTTATATACATATTTCAAAAAGTAATTCCCACTCATTAACTAAACAAAAGAAAAATTTGTAGTTAATAAAAAAATAATGAAAAACATGCTGAAAGACATTCTTTGAGCATATTTTTTTTTTTTTTTAAAGTAAACTTAAAAAAAAATTTTAATTTATAAATAACTTGAAAGCTTTTTTTTGTAATTTCAAATTATGAAAAAATAAACATTTAAAGGTGCATTTTTTTTTATTAAAAAAATGGAAAAAAATTTGAAATCTCTTAAAAAATTTATCTCTAATAAAATATTTTTATGTATAAAAAATAAATTTATAAATAATCCTTACAAAGTAAATATTTGTAGTAATAGTAATCAGGATTAAACCTATAAACACAGATAAATATTTAAAAGTGAGTTATTATTTTTTTTTAATGGAATATGAGTAAAAAGACAGTGTTTTTAAGGGATATCGGGTTATTTCTGCAAAGAGGGCATAGCTATAGGGATCGAAGGGCAGACAGGGTGGGTCATCATTCTGAAAACGTTTAGGGAGAACACTGATTATAGCTTATTCTCAGAACCTTACATTTCTAAGGGCCCCCGTGCAAGTTATATCCAAAAATATGTATTTTTTTAATGGTTATGAAAAATTTAATTTTTTAATGGTCATAAAAACATTAATATTGAAATATTTAAAACTTTATTATCGATTTCAATCATATTGATAGATTACTATAAAAAGTAGTCTTCATATTTTTATTCCTAGAAATCAAAACCATTAAGTTAGAGTATAGATATATTTAAATATTTTTAGATTGTTATTTAAGCAGGGCAATTGTTAGCAAGTATAATTGCTTCTTGTTGTGTTACACATTCTGTATTCTTTAGTTTTTTTTAATTTTTTTTCAAGTACAGTTGATTTTGGTATGATTAACATATTAATAAAATGTACTTATATAAAACTATAGTAATTCTTCATTTTATAAAGAAAAAGAATTTTCTATCAACTCTTGAGGGGGGTGGGGAAACAATAGTAATTAAGAAGCAGCCACAGTTCTTGTGAGTACAAACAGGAGCAGAGCCTCCTAGTAAAATAAATTTTTTCTATCAAATAATGTATTATCAAATGTACTATCAAATAATTATTTTAGAATATCTTTTTAACCATAATGTTCAAAACTTCATCCTTCCGTTTTATTTTTTGTTTTTATTTTATATTATGTTGTAAATGCCATTTTTTCTTTTTTGAAACAATAACAGTTATTTTCCAGCATCACTAATATTTTCTTTCTTTTTATAGAATTGAAAGTTTGTTTGACTCATCTAACAATGAATTGGATGATTAGAAAATCATATCCATCGATCAAGCTTTTTAAAGCAGAAATATTGTCAATTAATTCTTCACTAACATATTCTAAAGTAAGAAATAATCCCTTTATTTAAACTCTGAAGCAATGTAAATTTTTTTGTTTATTAAAGTTCAGACTTTATGCTGCTTGTTAGTCTGTAGTGTTAATTAAAAAATCTTTATATCTACTTGAATGTTAAATTTTCAAAAATCTCATATTTTAAATGAATAAAGCAGTAAGAGATTCAAGCATGCAAACAAAACAGGAAGAAAAAAACATTTTCCCAAAGTCATTACTGTTATAGTGCGGCTTTGAGGAGAACTCCTCCAGACTGAAAGTCTGGGGCTGTCTGCTGCTATGGTTACAAGCGAGAGCACATTTCTAATGGGGGGGAAATGGAGGAAAGAAGGTGTCGATTGGTTTATTTCTGATGACCTACGCTAACGTTATTTACCCCACACCCCTATTCGAAATTACCTTTCCTCGTAACCATAGTACCCGCCACCTCATAAGCAGAATACTTTCAAATGTTCTGCAACAGGATTTATTAATTTATACAAATGTTCTGCAACATTTCATAGCGAAAAAAAGTAAACTTTACCTTAAAATACTATATTTTCATTTTTTAAAATACAGGATCATACGCAGATACACTAGATTATTTTTTAAACCATGGCAAACATTCTTGATTTGTTACTTTTTCAATCACTTTTGAAGTACAAAATTTTGTTTCTGACGATGATGTTGAATTATTAATAAAATGCCTATGATATGAAGGTCCAAACATTAAAATAAGGCTGCCTTAAAAATCTTTCCAAGAGACAAGTGCCCAGATGATGCACCATTTTCAAACGCAAACATTAGCTGGTCTGTTGTTCCAACAACTTCTTCATCTCCATCGAAAGCATTTGGTCTTTAAGAAACGCTGTCACTTATTCAAGATACAAATTGTTCTGCAGGACTTTGTTCTGCAACGTACGTCACAGTTTTAGGCACTTTCTGCTTCTGGGTCCGCCACGATGTGAGACGGATGTCTGGAGGAGTTCTTCTAAAAGCCGTACTATACTAGTATTTTTCTGATGATATAGATATTGTATCTATAACTAAGAAAGATTTGATTGAAGCATTCATAGCCCTTGAAACTGCAGCTTAATATCTTGACTTAATTGTCAATGAAGGAAATTTTAAAGTCATAGCAGTAACAAGTAAAACACCAGATTCATCACCACTGTAAATAAAACAGTATTATTTTACAAAATTTTATCAGTTTAAATACTTGTGGAACAATTGTACATAATAATAATGACAAAACAGAAATTAATGACTGAATAATAAATATGGCTAATAGATGCTATTTTAAATTAAGAAGGCAGTTCAAATTAAAATACGTGAGTAGGGAAACAAAAATATAATTAGTATATAAGACAATAGTAAGACCAATAGTTTTATATGGAAGTGAGTGCTGGGAAATGAATAAATAAGAATAAAATATATTACTTATATTTGATTGAAAGATCTTAAGAAATATTTTTAGTGCAGTAAAGGAGAATGATGTGTGGAAAATAAAATACAACTTTGAGTTATACAACATATACAGAGGAAAATATAAAGAGTTATATATATTTATCTATATATATGACAATGAGAGCTCAGAATTAAAGTTGACTTTTCACAACCCAGTAGGAAAGAGAAAGATGAACATATCGTGTAAAAGATGGTTTGTTAATGTAGAAAAGTGCCTGTGCAGTGTAGGATGTAAGTGCAGGGGGAGAATTATGATGGAACTAGAAGGAGAAGAAAATAATACAGGGGTGTCACTCTTCAGTCCTGAGGACTGAAAATCAGTCTTGAGAAAAGATCTGTGGGAGATTTCGTCAAGTTTCGGTCTTTTATTTCACCTAACAAAATGTTTAGCAAACAAATAATTTCTCAACTGGAGGTGGACATACAATATGCAGCAGACACTCAGAAGAAAAAATGCTGGGTGGGAAAATTAACTATGCATCATGTGACATATTGGAGGAGATTTCATTTAGAAAGCCTAGGAGTGATACTGGATTAAGAGAAAATAAATATTAAACAAAAAATATTTTTACTGTAACTGATAGTGTTACTTTTTCCAAAGTATGCTATTCCTTCCCCCCTAGCTTTGCAGGGGTGTAATTTATGCAACTGATGCACATAAAATAAAGATCTCAAAAGCATGCCAACAGTAGTTCCTTAACAGCAACAAGTGTGATGCAACCTGCATTAACTGTTGATTGGACAAAATAAAATTGCTGTACTTCTCAGTATACATTTCAGTTCTCCAATGCTTTGTAATTGTTTCTGTTCAGTGTTTGAATAATTTATTTCAATTCTTTTGCTGATTTATAGTATTATTTTTATTTCCAGAAGTTAAATTAATTTTTTCACTCACTTTCAGATACTTTCTTGCAAATATAGCAGTCGTCGCAAACCAGACGTTTCTGACATACCTGAACTGAATGAACCGCCATTGAAAAAATTTTATGAAGCTTATTATCAAGCTGAGAAAGGTAGAGTCCATGATAAAAAACCTTGGAAAATTAAATGTGAAAAAGGAAAGCTATATTACTGGTGTGCTTGTGGATGGAGTCATGATCAAGTAACAATTATATTTATTAAATAACTTTTTTTTATAAACACCAACTATATTTTTAAAATAATATTCTCAACTATTTTTTAATTTTCTTTTGGACTTATAAAACATAGAGTTTTAATAAAGTGCTTAAAGGTGCTTATTTCATTGGGCGTTTTTAAAAAGTGCTTAATTTTCTGTTTTTCAAAATAAGATTTTTCCTTTACTTTGTTGATTTTCGCTTTGAATTATGCAAAAAGACACAGTCCACATTCAACGTTTTCATAATTAATTCAACCCCAATCTATTTCGGCGTATAGTCAGTCCGTAGCTTATGAAAACACCATTTGTTTTACATGATTCAAAATTTCATGATTTTTGACAATTGTCAAAAACAATGCAAAAAGGTTTTTTTTTTTTTGACATGGCGGTTAAAACAAGATATATAAAACCGTCGATTGTCAAAAACTTTCCAACCCTGGCTAATTATGATATCTTTTTTAAGTGCTTAAAAATATTTTTTGAGTGCTTGAAAAGTGCTTATTTTTTGCTGAATAATTTGACTATGCACCCTGTAAAAGACTGATTTGTTACTGCTTTATTGTTAATGTTATATAACATTTTCTTATCATTCAGATGAGAGGGTTTTGCAATTACAGTAGAGTCTCGATTGTTTGAGTTCCTAATAAATCCGAGCTAATGAGACAAAAAATTACTCTTGCTTTCGCATTGATTACAAACAATGACTAACACCCACATAACACGTGGAACGATTACCACGATTGGTTTAATGTTGGAAAAAAAAAATTTTGTTAAACACTGAAACATGTGAACAGTGTGTTTAAACAAATTTTAAAGACAATTATTTTAAAGTATAATTAACCTGATGCAATAATATAATGAATATTGTAAGTTGGTGTAATGCAATAAATGTACCCTGATTCTCTAATGTACTAATTTTTCTTTAAAAATAATATATAATATCTATTAAGTGCTGAAATTTAAAAATGGCTTTATTTCTAATAATAAATGTAATAATTTAAATATTAATTAAATGTAATAACTTAAATATTTATGAAATTTAAAGTTTTCGATAATTCGAGTTTTGGAAAGTTTGAGGTAGGGTCGGTCCCGTCCACCTAGAATTATCAAGACTCTACTGTATATTGTTTCAAATCAACAGAAAACAAGGGAGTTTGTCTTCTGATAACAAAGTTAATTTGCATATGAAATAAAATCTTTTATTTAAAATATTCATTATTTTTTGGAATATACGTAGCAATTATTATTGTTTCAGTCATTTTAAAAAGTGTATTTTAACTTAAGTAAAATCTTGATTATTCTAGATTAAAAGTTCCTTAAAGGTGTTCCATGGAACTCTAGGGTTCCACACTCTCTTTGCAAGCTTTATTAAAGGTTCTGCCAATTCTCTTCACATTAAATATTTTATATCTATATATTTTGTACAGATAATACAACATGCTTTCTTATCATATGTAGCAGATCTGTTTTTTTTTTAATTAAACTGCACTAATATAAATGAGGAAAAAAAATACAATAGAAACTACAATTTTTAGATTTCTTTAGCAAAACCAAAATAATCAACTAACAAAAGGTTTGTTTCTTACAAAAATAAAAATGATCAATTCTACGTAAGCATGCAGTACACCAGTGTTTTTTATTTTGAAGGTCTCACATATAGCTGAATTAAAGTAATTGGATAATTTTATTGAAATTAATAAAATTATCCAAAAAGTGATACAGTTATCCACGGATAATTTAAATCGATAATGGGAAATTTTTAATACACATGTTTAGCATTTATATATCTACATTCATTAAAAAAAAATCTTAATACTTAATGTAGAGTTTTATCGAGGAAAGAAAGGCTAAATTTTAAATATTATAAAGGAACAATTCAAAAATCAAAACACATATTTTTAAAATCTAGATATTTTTTCTAAGTGTCACTCTTTTAAATGGTTCCATACGCTTTTTAAACTATAACTTTTTTCACAAATTACTGTTGAAGTTTAAATTTCATGCAGGGAATTTTTTTTTATATATACTTTTTTGAAAAAATGACATCTAAGTCTTTTGTTAACAATGCTAGAGGTAAAGAGCACTGAAGTCCAAATAATCCTAGAGGCCCCCATTTTCCATAACGCTAGTATTTTACTTTAACTGACACTTTATTGACATTAACATTTTTACCTTGACTAGAAGATAGAGAGAAAATGCCCAATTATTTGAATTTGATTGAATAAATATTGTTACCAAGCATATGTAAAATTTGAGAAAATAAAGAAACGATCTGAATACATACATAAAATTTTGCGTAGTTACAATGCAGAAATATTAAGTTTAATAATTCCTAGTTGTTGATTAAAAACTTTTAACCTTTGCTTTTTTTAAGTATTTCATTTAATGATAAGCTGAAATACAAAATGAATAAATTCATTCCTAATAATCTTATGATCTTTTATTCAATTAATTAATTTCTTATTTTTAATTTTTGAAATAACTAAAAAGTATTTAAAAGAATCGAACAGACTTTTTTTTATTCAGTTTTGAATTATTATTTATTAATAGTATAATAGTTATAATGTAATATGCAATATCTGTGATAAATTCTAATACACCACAAAAAAATCTGAGCTTTGATGGCTCAGTGATTTAGACACTGAACTGTCATTTTGAAGAACTAGGGTAAGATTCCTAAAGGAGGCTTGAAACCAATATAGCTTCAGATGTCTGGGTAGCAGCTTGGCTGAAAAGTAAAGGCGTCTGGTGAGCAATGCCTACTACATTTGGCCGTTGGTCACAAAATTGTAGAACACAAGCCTCCATGATCCACAATAGGCTGTTGTAGTTATGCTTTACTTTTTACAAAAATATCTAAGTATTAATTTATAATTTCTAAATGACAGTAATTTATTCATTTTTGTTTAATGTTAGTTTTTATGTCTTTAAAATATTAGAATTAAAAATTAATAATTTTATGTTGATAGCCTCTCTGTGATGGAAGATGTGTACTTCCAGAAATGAAGCTAAAAATGAAACCAGTCTTATTTAAACCAGCAATAACAAGAGAGTATTGGCTTTGCAACTGTAAACAAACTAAAAATCGACCATTTTGTGATGGTTCACATAACTCAGATTTTGTAAAAGCTTCTCACTCTGTAATACGAAGAAAAGAATAATGGTGTAAACAAATTTGTAGTTATAAAATAAATGTTATATTTAATTTAAAAACTCAACTTTGGAAATGTATATTGTGTTCAATTTGTTGTTTTGAATAAAAAGAATTTTTGTTCTTTTAGTTTAAGTCAGAATTTTTTCCTTAAAGGTACAAAAAAAAAACTAAATAAAGCCAATGAATTTACTAAAAATGGCTTAAAATTTTTTAACAATTATTTTATTTTACTTTTTTAACAATGCAATGCACATTATAATATTTAGAGAATGTCGGTACCATTAAAATTTGACTCAGATCACCTTAAAATAAACAATCAGTGTTCTTCAAACCAACAATCAACATTAAGAGATGGTATGTTATGGATTTTTTTAATTTTGGGTTTTGCGTTACCATTGATATTTTGTCACAAAATAGCATATTTTTAATCATAATTGTGATCATTACAGACTGTTTGAAGTTTTTCATTTAGATTCACTTTGTTAACTTATTTTTTAATCTAATATAGACATGTGAACTGACTAGGTAAAATGTTTACAGTCTAGCTTTATTTTTTTGTTACTGGTCGTTTGAATCGGTGACTAAATTTTCTTAATTTATTATATATATATATATTTTTTATATATCTGTGTTGGTGAACACCTCTATAGAGTGACTCCCTTGACAATTCAGGTTTTAAACACCTGTGGGGAAAATAATGATTTTTTTTATTAATCTTCTTCACTGGCACTTCTAATTTAACTAAGAATGTTTTAATACCAAAATAAAAATCTATCCATTTATAATATTTGCACAAATTATAATAAAATAAGTTTTTTAATTTAATGATAGTTTTTACTTTAAGTGATTTTGGTGTTGTTGAAATGATCTTTTAAAGAATATTCAGATTATCATCAAAACCACTGGAGATTTAATAATTATTAGATAGAAAAAAAAATTGTTTGAAAAGCTAAGGACAGTTGATAGATAGAATCAGGGCTCGAAAAACCAGCCATCCGCCCGTCCTCGGCGGTCTAAAATTCCCCGCGAACAACGAATTTCTCCAATCTGACGTCCGTGGGGACGGCCATTTTCCCGTTAATGTTGGTGATACATTTTCAATTTTTGTTATCTTACGAGAGTCTAGCGCCTCACTTCTAAAATGACCCTCTAATCTAGAAATATAGCAACATACTGCGCATGGTGGAATTGATGTTTTCTCTGTCTCCCATACTGCAGTGGTTGAAAGGGACTTATCAGCAATGAACTTACAAAAAAAAAAAAAACACTACGCACTGGTCTTAAACAAGAAGCGTTAAACGCAATTATGAACATATACCTAAATAGAAAACCCCTTTCAGAGTTTTGTGCAGAAACCTCTGTAAATCATTAGCTTGATAGTGGAACTTGCAAACATCATATTTGATTCATTTAAAAAACGCAGTACCCTCGGATAAATTGACATTCCAGATAACTTGACATTTGCCATTTAAATTATTTCATAAAAGAAATACTGGATTCCTATTAGTATTCCTTTTATTACTGTATAATGCAATCCTAGTATTTGTAATCCTAGTAACTACTAATTCATTCTGGAATTTATATAAATGTTTGAAATAAATAAGAGAAAATTATATTTTTATTTATTTAGAAGCGACGGGTTAGTTTCAAAGGAGGACGGGTATATTGTTGGACAAGCCGTTCTCGGGGACGGGTAAAAATTTTGAGTTTTTTCGAGCCCTGGATAGAATTGTGATTCAAAATATATCGGGTGATTTGTTAATTATCTCAACTATTTACATATTTGCAGACACAGAGTTCATTTGAATTCAATTTATAATTGCAAGAAAAAACTAGATTTAAAATCTTCTAAAAATTCTCCTTTCTACATTTTTAACAAATATTAAAATAATGAGAGAGAAAAATAAGAGAAATGATAAAAATATCTCAATGATAAAAATCACACATTTACTTATATTTTTTTTTAAATTTGCGCTATTGCAGATAGAACTTTTCTTATTGTTTGTATAATTTTTGATTAATTAAAGTATACACTTGGGCTTATGGGTCTAAATAATCTGATTTTATTAATTGTGTGATAATTAATAAATTATTTTGTATAAATTTAGGTCAAAATAAGTGAAAAATATTATATTTAGCATTTTAATAATTTATGGTTATGATATACAGTAGGAAAAACAGGACTCTTTTTCTGTGTTAAAGGTAAGATCTTCCAAGCACGGCTCATTTCCAAACAATTTTTCAAATTTTTAGTTATTTAGATCTAAAAGAAACAGTTATTTATCATTGAAATTCTTTTAATTTACAAAATCCATTATTGTTAAATTTTTGAATATAAATGAAAAATATTTTTTCTTTTTGGATTTTATATTTTAGAACAAATATAATTCTGATAATCAAGATTTTTTTAGTAACTATTAGTTTTTTTATAATTAAGAAATACAAAAAGATATTTTTGCTTGTAATTAGAGCATCAGAAAAAAATATATAAAAGGGACACCAGTGTCCCATCTGCGTCAGGGTTAAAGTAGCAAGCAGCTAAAAATTTTGAATTTTGACACAATTGAGTGGAATGCCACATTTATTTATACCATTACATACTTTGATTAGCAAGACTGCCCAAAGGAGGAACAGAACCGCATGATGTTGAGTTAACTATTATTATGAAAAATTTATTCCATCACCCTCGAAGATTTTTTTTTCAATTCCATATTTTCATTACAAAGAGAAAAAAAAAATGAAGGAAAATTCTGATAATCTGTAAGGGGATTACCCATTGATTGCTAGAACATTTTCCATAGTTAACGTTTTTTTAAAGTATTTTTTTTTTTTCAAATTTAAGTATATCTTATTTGCCTTTCAATTTTCCTTTGCAATATCTTTTATTTTTTTCTAAGTGCTTGAATTTTTAAGACTTCTTTATCAAAAAAGAGCATCATTAAAAAAAATAATTAAAATTCAAATAACCTCTCACAGACTTTCAGTTAATAGGATTGTTCCAAATCACAAGTAATAAAGAAATTCCTATTTTATGCAATTCATGTTTTTTTCCAAAAAATTTTCAAATTATTTTTTTTTTTTTTGGATTTTATATTTTAGTACAAATATAATTCCGATAATCAAGAAGATTTTTTTAATAACTATTATACAGTTTTATTATAGGTAAGAAATACAAAAATTTATTTTTGCTTGTAATTAGAGCATCAGAAAAAAATATATAAAAGGGACACCAGGACCAGTGTCCCATATCTGCGTCAGGGTTAAAGTAGCAAGCAGCTAAAAATTTTGAATTTTGACACACTCATTGGTTGCTAAAACATTTTCCAAAGTAAATGTTTTTTTAAAGTATTTTTTTAAAAATTTAAGTAGATCTTATTTGCCTTTCAATTTTCCTTTGCAATATCTTTTATTTTTTTCAGAGTGCTTGAATTTATAGGACTTCTTTATCAAAAAAGAGCATTAACTAATTTAAAAAAAAAATTAAACTATCTCTCACAGACTTTCAGTTGATAGAATTGTTCCAGATCACAAGTAATAAAAAAATTACTATTTTATGTAACTCATGATTTTTTTTTCCATCTCGGGTGTCTCTCTTCAAAAATCACAAGATTGAGCACTTAATAAATTTGTTTAATGTAATCTAGCAGCATTTTATTTCTTATTTAATAATTTGAATTGATAAAGGTGTGGTATGAGAAGCGGCAAAAAATAAAACAATTTTACAAATAAAAATTTGTGAATGATTATTTTGGTTTTTCAACTTTATTATTTGTAGAATTGTCAAATGTATTCAATTCTTATGAAATCTTAAGATTTATTTTTCGGTCAAAAATTGAGAGTTTAATACTTCTTAATCAGATCTTAATTTCAAATGCTGCCAAGATTTTTTTTAACGAAATTAGTTAGTGAATTATCAATTATTACTAGTAGTACTTGTACTTTATTTACACTGCATTAGCTGCACAATGAACTATTTGTGACGTTTTGGGAATCATTCTGAGGAAGATCTGAAGACACACCATCACAATTTTCATCCTCTCGCAAAGGGGCTTCACGGTAGATTTTGAGAAAAAGTGGCTTGACATTTCAAAAAATTTATAAAACAAAATTCATTTTTTCAAAAAATTTAGCAATAGGTAAATTGTTATTTTAGGTAGGTATTATAAATTTTATATTTTGTAATATTTTTACAAAATATGTTTATTAGTTAGTGTAATATTTTTATAAAAATTAAACTTATTTAAAGTTTATTAATAAATTTTACGATAATCAATATTTTTCCATCAGTTAAAAATGCAATCAAAGAGACAATTTGCAGTCCTAGCTGATAAAAAATACAGAACATTTTAGTAAAAAATAAAACTTTAGACCCCACAATAATTGAAAATACATCACCTCTGAAGTGTAAATAATATTAGCTGTACAGTTTTATAATTATGAAAATGGGTAAACCTCTCTAATAGAAAGTTACTATAACAATATTTGGGAATATTTCCGTATCAGTACCTACACCAAATAATGGCTAAGATAAAATAAAAGATTTCCTGCACGCATTTTTTTGACTCTTGTAACTAGTTTCAACCCTTTCACTACCACCTAATTCTGTTCAAAAATCAAGTTTAAAAGTGTTTTAATTCGGAAAAAAAAAACTTGATTGATTATTATACATATTAGCATGTATTTCTTTAAATTAAGCAATTTTATGAAGATATAAATATAAAACGAGTTATTAACTTACTTTGTATATATGCAGAGTATCTGCTAAATCTAAACTTTTTAAATCCATGACTTTTACGAAACACTTTCCATGACTTACAAGGGTAAATGCATTATTACTCAATAAAGTCAGAAGAAGATCTAAATGAGTATAACTTTCTTTCTAAAAACGATATTGTTTTATCTGAGCAATGCTTTGCACACTTTTTTAATAAGCCAATTTAAACAAAAGCAATAAAAAAGGACTAAACTATTAAACAAACTGAAAAAAAAACTATATAAAAAATACAAATTAGAACATGGATATAAAAATATTTAAGGTTAATTCTAGGGATTATGTTAATTTAATTTAAAAAAAAAAAACAAAAGTATCAACATCATTCCATGCATTATCAAATTACTATATATATCAAAATAAAAACATTTCAAAAATTAAACAAAAATATTAAATTTTTTATATTTATTAGGTTGAAAACATTTTAGTTGAGTTAATATTTCACTTCAATGTAACAAATATAATTTTGATATAACTACAAATAAAACCAGGGGGCCTATGATCTAAGTCCATGCATGTGAATACAAATTGTGATGCAGGATTTTTAACCTCATGAGATATTATTAACCGTTCCAATAGCCAAAAATCCATTTTGATGAACTGGGACTTTCCATGAATTTTTAGTATTTATCGCTGAAAATCATAACTTTCCATGACCAATTTCAATCAAGGTCAAAATCCCTAATTTTGAAGGAGCACGGATACTCTGTATATACATGTTCATTCAAAACATTTCAATGCAAATATTTAATAAATATTTTTATAAGAATCAGATTTTAGTGCTTCTATATTTAAACAATCTTACTTCCTTGTGCTTGACATTTTTCAATATATAATAGTAAAAATTAAAGAGTATTAAAACTTAATTGTTTCAACATGTTTTATCACTGAAAAATATAATCAAATTACATTCTCGATGTTACCATCTAAGAAAAAGAGTATGTATGTAAATAACACAATTTCTTAAGCTTTTCTCTTTTGACGGTTAATGCTAAGAAATTTCCCGTGACCAACTATTGCACATATTATGTATATCCCGAGATAATTCATACCGACCCTCTTGGTAACCGCTACATACTTTCTTTAAATTTTTGGAGGAAAAAACTGGCGTCTTGAGAAAAATAGTGCTGATATGAAGATAATAACCAACGTTCTTCATGTGATACTCTGAGCATCCCTGCCTTTGCAAATAAAAATTTTTGCAAACAACATCGATACATTCTCTAAGATTTCTTATATAGTTTTTCTCTATTAAAGTTAATAAAATTTTTAAATAAATTCTAGCATGATTTTCACGCATGCGAAAACAAACAAATTTTATAATTTTGTTCCTCGTGCAGAAATTTCTTTCACCTAATTGCACATTTAAAAATACTTTTATAATTTTCAGTTACATCTACTGAAAATAAAATTTTTATAAACTTTTTTATAAATTAAAAAAAAACATCAATGTAGAAAATTGTAAAACATATTTCCGTAATAAAATCGTCAAATTTATGAAGCAAAAAAGATTTTTAAAACATGGAAGGAAAAAAAAATGGGAACATGTCTACGGGTGCATAGCCAGATTTTTCAACAAGAAATAAGCTCCTTTCAAGTACTCAAAAGATATTGTTAATAACTTTTCAAAAGGAAATCATAATTAGGATCTGTGCCGTAATAAAAATTATTTTTTATATCGTTTAAAGTTCTTAATTTATAAACCAAAATTCAAAAACATTTTCATAAACTTTACATAATCATAAAATAACTAGTTTCTGATAAATATTGCAGAGAAAATTGTGGAAATCACACATTTTTTGTAATTTAGAACGACAATCGATACGGCAAAGAAAAAATCTCTTTTTTCAAGATAAAAAATTAAGCACTTTTTACAAACCCTGAATAAAAAAAGCACCTTTAATGGCTTTTAAAAAACGTATATAAAAAATAAGCACCCATAAGCCCTTTTTAAAAACGCCATGCACCCTGTTCTATACAGGTACCTGCACCAAAATAATTGCCAAGTTTTGGGAACTTCCAGGCCATGGCCCATGAGAAGCAAGAAACATTACAGAAGTAGACCAACTCAAAGGGCATAACCATGCCTGGGCAAATCTTTAGAAATTATTTTTTGGTTTATTTATTTACTTTTTTTTGTTTAATTTCTGTATGTTTATAATCCCTTTGGCACCATGGCGAATGTAATTGGCAAGAATCAATACCAAAATATGCCGAAAAAGTTTTCTCTGAAAAGAAAAAAAAGAGAAAGATATCAAACAATGTGAAAATACTTTATTAACAACTTAATAAGGACTATACGTTAAATCAAGCAGATATATTACAATCATATTTTAAATTAAAATTTTACATATAAAAATCATAGATATTGCCTTTGCACATTTCTAATTGAAAAGTAGGTATACATCAAATTATGTATTATAAAGAGGAGATTAAATTTAAATGATTGAATTAAAACAATAAAAATATTATTTTAAAATCATGATATTTAACATCTAATCTAAATTTTAAAGATATCAACATTTCTACAGAATTCAAAAACATACTGGTGCTATAAGATTCAGGGATATACAGGATGTTACGTAATCCCCACCCTACATACGTGCTTTTGGAAACCTTATAAAAAACAAAATAAAAATGTACATATATTTATGAGGTCATCGAATGTCAAACCCTAATGTACAGGATCTTGGCAGTAAAACCAGGTAGCATAGCAGCGGATGCTGCAGATAAAACAGCATCTGTAAATTATGCTTCCTCTCAGAGATGAAAATCTCAAATTTTTTATTTATTTATTTAGAAACCTTGAAATCAAAATCTAAAAAATAATCAGTGGACATAAAGCTTTAAAAAAAATCTTCTTTAAAAATTTTACTTAATTTTCTTAAGTTAATGAAGAATAAAAATTTTATTAAGTAAGAAAAAGGAATTTTGTTTCCACTTATTTCTGAAAAGATTATAGGTCCTTATTATTATAGGGATTTCCATTTTCTATCTTGACTGCATTGGGATTGTAGACAAATTCAAATTTGTAAAGTTGGGGCTGTGGATTAACTCCGTAAATTCAGCTGCAATGTGAAGGTTATAGCCAAAAGACATTGGCAAACTTCACATGCTAATCTTTGAGACTTTAAAAAGTAAGTTTTGCATAAGAAATTACAATTGAAAATATGACTTGTCATTGCTGGCAGGTAGTATTCTTAGTTATATTGCATAATAGAAAGCGGGCTTTCATGGGAGTATTGCAGGCTTATGCATCAATTTAGCAGTGATGAATCGTGTTATGTTATGCATTACAATTATCGGCTCATGAATTTTGAACATCCATTGCAAACACTAGATTATTTCCATCACCTGTATTGTTAAATTTGTTTTGGTCAATTTGCACTGCTATACCTTTATAATATGACAGTCTCATTACTGTTGCATAACACAATTCGATTTTCGACTAAATTTCTTGCGTAAAAACCATTTTACTATGGTCTTCCACATAAAGATCCTGGACATATATATATAGGTTTCATTTTTAATAAGGATTCTAAAAATACATATTGAAGGTGGTGATTACAGGACACGCTGTATGGGCTCACATATAAATTTCCGAATGCCCAACATTGATAATTTGAACCACCAGCAGCTCAAATCGCAGTCTCATTGAGACTTTCCTATACCATGATCATTAATCAAAAATCAAACGACACATGGCAATTAAGCAATTTTATCAGAGAGCATCAAATACTGTATTCAATATTTTCTACAAGATAATATGAAATAACTGTCTCATTGAGACAAGAATATAAAACTGAAATTCCTTTTGGAAACTTCACATTGATAAAAGAAAGCCTCACAAAAGACTCATAAATTTTAATCCTTACCAGAATCACTCATTTCTTACATAAAAACAAAAACATAAAAATTTGAAGGAAAAAAAATTTTTTTTTTTTTGTAATAACTGAAAACAGTTTTTAGTCTTTGAATGTTGTTCTTAAGTCTAATGGAAGATTTTCTGAATTCTTAACAGGAATATTTTCCAAAGTTTGAGAGGGCCAGGGTCCTATGGAAGTAGGTACAGTTCCTCCTGTCTTTAGATCGTATCTTTTACTATAAGGATGTTCTAAATAATGTGCTCCTTCGTTTAATGATCTTTCTTTTTCTTCTATGGTTTTTTCAATCTCCCACAATTCTTCCTTCAAGCTATCAGTATGTTCTTGATATTGCAAAACTTCCTCAACAGGCAAACTTCCCAAGTTTTTATCAGTGGATTCTTCATCGATTCTAAAATACTTCGCTGCTCCATCTGCTGTTTTAATGCAGATTAAATCATTTTCATTTAGAGGACATACTGTACCGTCTATACAATTAATAGCGGCAGTTTGCATATATTGGTCTGATATTAAAGCTATGGGTGCACCATAAGTAACAGATGAAGCAGTATTGAGAGTAGGAGCTAAAGAAGCAGATGGCAAAGGATGACGAACTACTGAGGTAGGACTGGTAAGTTCTCCCATATGCGATACAGCATTAACTTGTATCGGAGCCGGACCCCGAATTAAGCTTTTGGAACATTTAGAAATAGGCCCGTATTTTGACACTAAAGGGGGGTCAAATGGAATAAACTCGTCCTTTTCTGAAGGCCAGAATAACGTACAGTTGGTAAAGTTCAGCTCAGACAACCCATTGGTTCTTTCTTTTACAGTGGAACCTTCAAACTGGCTTTGTGATGAAGCCACTATAGTATAGTCACTATTATTACATACAGTATTTGATCCACAAGAAAAAATGCTTGTAGACGTCCAAGGAGAATAAAAGGACACAACATTGCCATCATCCATGGTTTTCACAAAACAATATGATCCTTCAATAGTTGGTGAAGGAATAATTCCATTTTCTTGAGGTTTAACTGACAATTCTTTTCCAATATTCGCCTTATCAAGCTGAGCTAAGAGTTGTTCTTTCCTTTCCTGAAGTGCGGCTAACGACTGTTCATCTAGCCGTTGACTCTTTATAAAAGGCTTATAAGGGAAAGAGTGTCTAAAATCCTTACTTTGAGAATTCATAGGGTGTCCGATCGGATATGATAAAGCAAATGCTGTATTTTGTGAAGGAAGGCTAGAACTGTTAATAACAGGAGGCAAACATTTATTGCTTAATTTGAATTTGGTACCTGGTAATCCAGAGACGGAATTTGAAACGACACTGAGTGCTGGTGACGACAAGGGAGAGACGTTCTCCGGTGGCAACATGTTATTTCTAGGTAATGCAGGATATGGTGATTGTAAAGAAATAACTTGAGGTGACTTTGAAGATAATGGTTGAAAGGCAGGAGAGTCTGGATTTAAAATATGATTAGATTGTAGCATATTAGAGTTAGATATTATGCTGTCATTCATGTCGGAGTTACAAAACTGAATACTTGAACTAGAATCTGCAGAATCTTCTATTGTGCAGTTGTCTAAATTAAAGGAAGAATCAAACACGTAGTTAGAGATACCACACTCTGAAGCAGCATCAGAAAGTGATGATGACGGATTGCAAGTAGATGCCTCTTGCAAATGTGGGCTGTCAGGATTAGGGCTTCTGATACTTGGAACAGAACTTCTTCCACCAGAATTTCTTTTACTTTTGGCTCGATATTTTTCTAATTCTTCTTGTGAATGAGCAAAAGTACAATTAAGGCCACGGGGGCAATTGTTGCGTTGAGTTAAATAACGGCATATGCTAGTTTTGTATTTGGCATTTAGGTTCAATCTATCCTCCTGCAACTTGCGATTACCAAAATTTTGTACAAAATCAACGAGACCTTTAACGACCATTTTAGCAGCTTCTTGAGCCATCTTTAACTCCTCCCATTTTGGTGGTGGAGCATCTGGACTAGGGTCAATATTAGCCAATAATTCCAAATAAGGCCTTAAAACCGACAGATTTCCAGGGTCTCCAGTTCTTTGCAAAGCAATAATCAATTCCTGAACACTTTGAGAAAAAGATTGGGGTGTTTGCAATTTATCTATAATAGACTGCATATGGGATTTGCGAGCAGTCTCACCATATAAAAGTGAAGACCACTGCTCAGGTGCAATGCGTAAACCAGCTTCAGTAGCTATTTGAACTATTTGAGCATCATGCTCTCTCCTAAGAGCTTCATAAGTGCGAAACTCTTCCTTCAGTTGCATCAACGATGAATCTCCTTCCCGTTTTGACACTTTAAAACAAGAGGCACGGTATAATAACTGCACAACATGCCCAATACTTGTTTTTGAAGCTTGTGGAAAATGAGGTGCAAGTCTTTGTACAACAAACATAACTAAAACTTTCCTAGAAAGTGAGGATCCGTCTTCTAAAGCTAATAAAACTAACTTCAGTACTTCTTCTTGCATAGCGGGACCTAGAAATTGACAGCCCCTTGCCCTAACAGCTGCCCATAAATTGGCAGATAATTGCTGAGGGTTTTGATGTTGAAGAATTAATTCAGTTACTGAACGCTCTCCGATTGATCTCGTAGCTCGCATTGCCCTTGTACGACCTTCTTCTTCCACAAGTTGGCAATTAATAAGGGTAACTAACTTTCTTTGCATCGGTCTGCTTAAAGGACCACTTTGGGGTACCCCATTTACAATACTTGGAGGCGATGATTTTAGATAGAGAGCTAAATCTTCTATGCAATTTTTTGCCTCCAAGTAATATTTATAGTCTTCAATAGCCACCAATGATCCAACAAGAGGTGGTTTTTCAGGTATTCTACCACCAACAAGTTGTAAAAGAGCATAATTCTCTGGTAATTGGTTAATATCAGCAGATATAACTGTCTGATCAAATGGACACTGTTTCCTTTGGAGTTTTGATAAGCAACTTTTGCACATAGTATGGCCACAGCCCAAGCTAATTGGGCGACGAACACTGCATTCAAACTCATTGTAACAAATTGGACAGGATAAGAAATCCGTCCACTGTGGTGCTTGTACAGGCATAGCAAATATTTAAAACCAACCACCATCACTAAAAGTTTTAACTTTGTGAAGTCTCATAATGTTGTAGAATCATATAGGAGTAAAAACACTTTTTTAAATGGATGTTTACACAGCATTCCGATAGATAATTTGGGATTAATGCAGTTATTGATCAAAAGTTGAGTCATTGTGACAATACCAAATAGCATATTATCAATAAGTTTAAAACTCTTCATCAAAATACTATCAAATAAAATGATGATGGTGATGATAGAAATGTTTAAACAACAGTTTCTCAACGCCTAAATCACATATTTTTTTATGTCTTGCATAAAATATTATTTCCATTAGCATACTACTATCTACCAATACGAAAATAAACACCAAGCAATCCGTAAATACTGTTCAAGCACCATACTGTTGACTTATCTATCATTTAGCAAACGATAATAAGTGAGATTTAAGATAAGATTTATTTATGTCACAACACTGAACTTTTTAGCGATTAGTATGCAATATAAAGTAAAATATTATCCTTGTCCAATTCATAATTTGTAAAAATAGTCAATTTGAGATTTGTTTACATCTCTAAAAATATAGGCTTGCATTGATCTGGTATTGATTCCTCTCCCTTAATTGATGAATTGATGTAGAAACTATTCTTCAGAAACGAGTAGAAAATGATAACAATACAATTGCGCAAGAAATGATTAAACACTTTGAAAAGAATGATTATTCTTTTGCAATTTTTGAACTTAATTTAGTTTATCATTGCAAAAATCGCATTTTTATTAGTTTTTGTTTATATATTGATACGATTTAACTGTGACTGCAAATCTTAAAAGCGAAAACCGAAAGTAAATGAGAAAATACAGACTATTTAGCAGAACTTAGATTAAATTAAACAAATTAAATGCTAAACAAAGATTTTTTAATATTAGGAAGCACAATTTTTTATCAATTAAGTTACGAATCTTTTTCTAATCCTCCTATTTACTGTAAGAACCGTAATCTTCATTAGAACGTATTACGTATACAAACTTTAACTTCAAAATATTTTTTTCTTGGAGGGAGAGAGATTGTATTTAGCTGTTATCGTTAATTTAATTATCTAGATGTTTCCATAAATCTTTCACTCTACAAAAATGCTTACGTTGTTAATTCAATGTTATGGTGCAAAAGCTATTACATTTTATTTTAAAATTGCTGTTGTCAATCATTTTTAGCTGTATAATTTCCTTTATTCTAAAAAGTATATATATATATATATATATATAAAAAATGTAAAAATATATATATGTAAAAAATGTGCATTTTTCACTATAAAGGATAAGGGAAACTTATTTACGATGAAAATGTTTCATTTAAATTTCTGATGCTTTTTAATATTACGTATATTAATATTTATGTAATATTTTAATTATGTTTTATGCTTATCTCTTTAAAGCAGCGTTTCTTAACCTTTTTGATACAATTGACCCCTTTTAAAATTTTTTAAGAAGTTACGGACCACCCCCTGAGAAAAAAAAATTGCAAAAAACATCAATTTTTAGTATTTTATTTATTTTAGCATTTAATTTTATTATTTCAATAGTATACAAAATATTTAAAATTAAAATATTTAGTCTGAAGGTTGCTGCTGCTTTTCCTTAAATAATAAATTGAATAGAGGGATGGTTTTCGACAAAGCAACGAGCATAACATGTTCAACATTCAATCGATAACGATGTTTTGTTTTTATTGTCACAACTGTGGAAAGTCCGGCTTCGTTAAGATACACTGTAGCTAACGGAATTATAGCTGAAATAGCTCGCTTTACAAGCAATGGGTAGGCTTCTTTCACAGAAGACCAGAACTCTCCGAGTGTTTTTGAATCGAAATCCATTTTTAGCAAGGACTTTGTTCTAAGATCAATAAGCTCATCTTTGGCAAGGTTCATATCATCGATACAGTCAATATCACAAAGAAAAGGATGACGAATCCACAACTCATCTTTTATCTTTATCTCATCCAAATTAAAATATTTTTTCAATG
>NC_092211.1:67365987-67412647 GCF_043381705.1 Parasteatoda tepidariorum | reverse complement strand
CCCTGTAATATAATACGTGGTCCAATTTAAAAATTATAGGTCAATATTAAGGTCCGATACCGTGCCGTTAGTTAACCTTCCGTTAGTCGCGCGCACCTCACAGGTGCATCCCTACTGCACTTCCACCTCCTTTGCCGTCAATAGATTTTTCCGGGGGTCGAGCCTAATGTTATGTTCCTAACTTTGGATTACTCAAATGTCCGTGTAAAACCGACCTTAGAACATGTCGATGGAGAGTTGGAACCGCTCAAATCACCCCTCTGGTGCAGCGCGACCATTGACGCAAGTATTATGGATATAATATTTTTATGAATTAAATATATATTTTTTATCTCATTTTCTGTCCTTCTCAACGTAGCAGGTATAAATGGTCAAGTTACATTCACAGAAAATGGTTACGGAGTAAAAAACAGCACAACCTTCTTGCGTCAATTGGTTGAACATCTTGTGATGGAGGAAGAGATCCGACGCGGGAGCAAGAAAAATTTATCTTCGGTACTTCGCTAAATAAGTTTTTTGATATTTATCTCTCTAAAGAGTCTTAAATTGGTAACAATTAACTATTTAAACTAGACTAAATTTCATTTGGCTTTCAAAAAATCAGAAACACCTCATAGGTGCAACGCGATTAACCATATCGGAAACAAGTGCGCAACTAACGGAAGGTTAACCAGAATAGGAAGATTTTCCACATCAGTACCTGGCCTAAAACAATCAAATTTCGGCGACAAACATGACTGAAAAGGTTTAACTTTAAGGACAGGACTCGCAGCCGAGGCCAGACAAACTTCTACACATTTAAAAAAAAAAAATTCAGGTTCAAAATCCCTTTGGCGATTGTAATTGGAGGAAGATTTCTGTATGATTATATGTGGTAGAATAATTGCTAGGTCATGTTAACTTAAGTCAGAAACTAAACCTGTGAGAAACTAAAAAAAAAAAAAGATCTCAGAAGGGGACCAACTCAAAGGACATTGTAGGTACCCTCAGTCAAACCTCACATTTTTTTTCTAACTTTTAAATTGGCAAGTGTAAAATCCACTTTGTACCTCGGCAATTGTTGTTGACAGGACAAATCATGATAGGGAAATTATCCCTCTAGTGGGCGAGAAAAACTACTGTTACTGAAATATCCCCTTCAAAATTATTTAGCCACTGTGTTTGTGTTAATGGCTGCAAACTAAGAATTAAATATTTTGTCGAAGATTTCTATATTGTTACTTGTGTAAAAATAATAATCAAATTTTAGCAAAACTAGGTAGTGGTTATACAAAAAACAAAAAAAAAAAACACCCAAAATTGAGCAAACTCTAAAGGTTAAATTTGTTGCCATACCTAGATAAGAGTCTAGATATTTTTAAAAAATTTGTCCAAGCATAACAACTTAGCAGTTTTTCTTAGAAGAGTACAGGCAACAATAAGCATAAATATCCAAGCAATCAATGTTGCTTGTAGGTTTTGAACCAATTGCCCACTCATACTTTCTGTTTGTAATAATATAATTAGCTGTACTTTATACTATCAGAACACGCCTGGTGGCTGAGCGATAGCGCTGTCGTGCCACAGGTCGCTGGTTCGATCCTCGGGCCGGGCAAGGTTGACTCAGCCTTTCATCCCTTCAGTGGGTCGATAAATGAGTACCAAGCATGCTTGGGAACTAAACACTGGGGGTTCCGCGCTTGGCTGACCACCTAACCGGAACATCTGCTCCTGCACCCCAGAGCCCAAAGGTCAAGAAAACTGAGATGGGCCCTCTGTGGGCTGTCGCGCCGCTGAGTTAAATTTAATTAAATGAATTAAATTGATGAATTTAAATGAATTTAATTAAATGAATTAAATTGATTAATTAAATGAATTAAATGATGAATTAAAATGTTAATAAAACATAATATGCAGCCAAAAATTTAAATTTTTGTAGTAAAACTAGTTTAAAAAGTCTTAAAATAATTCATGTTAATAAATTACAACTTAAATCTTGTATTCAACAGCTGTAACTGGAATTTTTTTTAAATGAAAAAAAAAATTGCTGGATTAAAAATACACAATTTTAAAAGCATACATTAATTTTATTATGACAAGTAAAAAAAATTTACCATTTTTTTAATTTTTCATGGAATAACTCATACTATTGTCTTTTAAAATATTGAAGAAACAAAATATCTTTATTCTGACTTTTTCTCAAGAAATCGAAAGTCAGATCCCGAAGTTCAACTAAAAATTTTGGAAATTTGAGAAACTAGTAGCTCAGATGTTGAGCATGTCAAAAAAATGTTGTCATTTGTTGTCTCTTATTGTTCTTAAGTGACTGTGTAATAGTTAAAAACTATAAAGAAGAAAAAACATTTAGCCTCATCAGAGTCAAAAATAAGTTTGTTGAAAACTTCACACCTGCTAAATATATTATTTTGCATGAAATCACTGATCAAAATGCTTTTTAAAATATTACATTTTTTATTTCCTTTCTTGAGTTTTTGGTCTTTGTATAAGGATCCTGTAACCGCCAAGCTAAAATCCCTAAGACACCAAATGAAATTGCTCATTTGTTTAATTTGGAATAAACTGTTACAAAAATTTTTAAATTGGCTTGCCCAGGGACAGGTACAAGTTTTGTTTTCGATTTTACTTCATTTTGTAATGTTTTATTTTATTTATTTATTTTAAGTTTCTCGAATACCACTGGAAGTCTGAGATTTCAGAAACAATACAGATTCAGAAATCTTCTCTTAATAAGTTAAACTTTTAAAATATAGTCCTCTAAAATAGTTTTGGTTGTACAGCATAAAATACTTAAAATTGTGCAGTAAAAAATAAAAAGTTTAATATTTGAATCTTTACCAAGATATTCTATTAAATTTAATTTAATATATTTTTTAATCTATTAATATCATTCACAATTTTTACTTTGCTTAGCTCTTTGACACAAAATTTTAATTAAATGTGTTTTTCCTACTTTTTTCATTTTGTATTAATTCATGCCAAAAAAAAGTGACCAATACCATAGTTAGCATTTTTATAGTTATGAAATACAGCATGAAATGCCAGTTTCTTTTTCTGGGTTAAAGGTAATATTTTCCAAACACAGCTCACTTCCAAACAATAATGTGTATTTATTTGCAGTTATTTAGATCTATCTAATTCATCATTGAAATTCCTTTCATTTTCAAAATCAATTATTGACAAATTTATGAATATGAATGGGAAAAAAATTAAATTTTTTGGATTTTTTATTTTAATACAAATATAATTCTGATAATCTTACAGATTTTTTTTAGTTACTATTAGACTTTTTTTAGACTCATTTTATAATTAAAAAATACCAAAATATATTTTTTTGTTGGTAATTAGTATATCAGAAAAAAATATATAAAAGGGACCCCAGTGTTTCATCTGCATCAAAGGGTTAGAAGTGTCAAAACATGTCAAGTAAAGTACAACTTTTTTTTTCCTACCAACTAGTTCCAACTACAAGAACAAGCAATTGCTAGTAAGAAATTTTGGAGTCTTAAAATAAAACCAACTTTGAGAATAAATCATTGTTTACTTAGCTTCGTAAAATTACTTTCAGTTTGTATTAAAATTTCGTAAAGTTCAAACAATAAATTGCATGTTATTTGTTCGAAACCAGTTTTAGACCTTCCATTTTGAAGTTTGATTAACTTGTCTTGAAATTTCAATTAAATATGCTTTATTAACAAACTATTGCAAGAGATAAAAAATTTAAATGCTACACACTTTCCATCATTTGTGCTTATCATCAACAAAATATTTTGTTTCTATAGTCTGAGACACTATATGCAAAACAAAAATCAATTTTTTCATGCTAGGCCCTGTTAATCAGCTCTCATCCTTAATTTACTCAACAGAAATTCATGATGCATAATTTAGAATGTGTAAATACGCTTCCTGACTTAAGAAAATCTTAAAAAATCAGCATTTTAAACGTTATAGTTTGTTCTTGGTTTATCAAAACTTATTTTTTTCAGTGCTTTAAATCTTTAATTACAAATATAAATGAAAGAAAATTTTCCTAAAAATGCCTTTCCTCTTAAGCAGTAAATAAAATAAATGCAAAAATTGCAATGCTATTTTTTGTCATTAAAACAGGGTTAGAAATTTTTTTTTTAACAGTATTTTAAAACCCAAATTAAAATTAACTAAATCATTAAAAGTATTGAGCAGCATTCTTTTTAATATTAAAAATTTGAATACAGAATTAGAAAAATATGTTTTTTTAATTCTTTATTCAAAATATTAATATTAAAAAGAATAATTAAGAAAAAGATTAATATTTAAAAAAGAAGAAAAAAGTAAATTTACTTTTGTTTCATAAATGTGCAAATATGATATAATTTTAATAATGCATGTATGTTAAAGTTTCACCTTTTGAATTGTCAGTATGTATAAAAATGTAATATCTCAGCAATATTATTCAGCAGTATATTATTTGTAGCATTAATATCAATAATTTTGTTATAAGATTTTTTATTTATTGAATCAATATAAATTAGGATATGAAAGAGCATGATATATTCAAGGTAAAATAATTTTTTTTTAATTAAACATTATTTAAAATTAATAAGATGATAAAAAGGAACGAAAAAGATAAATGGGCTGTACAATAATGTATGTTTTAGTATCAAAAGTTTGAAACATAAAGATTAAATTACTTTTTTATTATTTATTTTAAAAGAATGGGGCTTTAAATTTAACAATATTCTTGCTGACATGTAACATTTAATAAATAAGATAAAAATGCTTTGAAAATATTTTAAATAAATTTAGAATACTTTTTCTTAAAAAAATTTTTTTTTTACATTTTATATATATATANGAATACGAAGCGTATAGTATTTGAGATACACGCAGACGAGAATTTACAAAATAAAAATAACGGTTTAATTTTAAAATACTGAGTATTTTTACACAGCAAACGATTTTTTACTGATTTACTTCAACTTGTTTAGCGCAGAATAAATTTTAAACAGAAGAGAAAATGGAGTTGACGATAATAAATGAACTAATGAAAGTAAATAAGCAGAGCTTCGCGAAGTTCAGATACATCGTTGTCAAGAAGACTACGTAATCAGAGATCGTCCACAACATGCATATGTCTGAATTAGATTAATATNTAAGATTCATATACCGCATAAAAATAATTCGCACAAAAAAAATCGCACAAAAATAAAATCGCATAAAACCAATCGCACAAAAACAGAATCGCATAAAAAAGGACCGCACAAAAACAGGTCTTACTGTATATATATATATATATAATATAAAAATGTAATTTGAAAATATTACAATAATGAATAGAAATATTCTGCATGAATACAATAAATTTGTTTACACTGGTTTAGAAAATAGTTCTAAAATTAAATGGAGAAAGTAAAATTCAGAAAAGCACCTCATTTCCTTTTATACTTTTGAATGCAGTAAGAATAAAGTATTTAACAAAGTAATAAAGTTTGAGGAACTCTTTAAATAATTACAGAAATGAACTAATTTTAAAAACAGAACATGGAATTAGTGTTGTCTATTTTATATTAAACATTTTTAAGAGACATTAAAACTTATTCTAAAACTTGCACATATTTATTTATTTTATATAAATATGTTTGTGGAAACCCAATTCTAGGTAAACTTTCAAAGATGCAGATTTATATCTATTTAAAGTAATACAGATTCTAATTAGCAATTAAATTAAAAAATTTAAAATATGTGATTAAGCTTTTTTTTTTCTTAATTTGGTTATAATCAAACTTTTAAGTTTATATTAGCCAAATTTAATAATTAAAAATATATTTTTAGAAAATAAAACCAATTGTTTTTTTTTTTAAGTGTAGTTAAACCAAACAACTTTGAATTCAAAAGTTGCCGATAATATATTTGTGAAATGTTATTTATTCCTAAATGTTTACAGTTTTTTTCAAAAGTTATCTTTATAAATTTTAATTTCATAATGTTTTTCATCAAATTTTATTTTAATGCAAAGCAGTAAGCGTGTTATGCTGAACACAGCTGAATAACTTAATAATCGTAACACTTTATGAACTAAACACTAAGCATTCAGAAAAATTTTGGAGCATAATCTTACATAAAATTAAATAGGTAAGGTAAGATAGTAATTAAATAGGTAAGGTTAAGTTAAAACATTAGATATTAAAAGTTGAAAGTAATTAATTGAAATAAATATGAACTGAGAAATTAGTTTGAAAAATTTCTTATTTTAAACTGAAATATACAAATTTTTCTTTAAAATACAAAATTTCATTATTATAAAGGAATTTATAGAGGGTTAAAAACAAGTCTTAAATAAAAAATAAACGAAGTTCAGAAATTATACAGTTTTAATAAAAATGTTATTCCAGGCATAAATATGAAATGTTAGCTAATTTTTTCCACTTCGGTTAAATTTAAAAAAAATAATACTTTGCATAAATTAGAATAACTTTTAAAAAATATTGATATTTTTTGACTTGCAATGCTTTACAGACGTGTGTATAAGTTTCTTTTTTTATAGTTAGTTAATTTTGTTGTAGTTTAAACATTTTCAAAACGAGTCAATATTTGAGGTTCATTTTGTTGTAGTTAAAACATTTTCAAAACGAGTCGATATTTGAGGTTAATTTTGTTGTAATTAAAACATTTCCAAAAAGAGTCTATATTTGAGGTTAATTTTGTTGTAAAACATTTTCAAAACGAGTAGATATTTGAGGTTAACAATAGTATCTTGAGAGTTCCTTAAAATTTTTACTTTTACAATATTTTTCAAATTTCTCTATATTTTTTTTTTTTTTATTATTGTTTTTGTCTTACATGTGTTCTGGCTTTATCTTATAATTTATATAAGCTTTTTATTTTGATAATTTGCTCATGTTTGATATAAATTGTTGATTGCGATAAATCACATAGTAGTTAACTAAAGTAATTTGTTCACAGTTAATTAAAAATTTTAGAGTAAAAATTCGCTTCCTCACACTTGTGCAATGTTTCTGACTTCAAAACTATAAATTTTTCATTGACTTGATATCATAATGTAAATTTAAGGTAATGTCACATAACACAATGTTTAAAAAAGAAATGAAGTGTAAAATGTGATATTTTTTAAAAATATTATTCTTGAAGTAATTGAGATCTTGGATGTTATAAATTATTATATGATGAAAAAATTATATTAAAAAGCAACCTAGTTTATGCAAAGCTCATTTCTTAAAATGTTGTCTTTTTCTGTTTAACTTTTTTTTTTCAACTTCTCTCTATATTTTGCTATGCTTTTAAGAAAATATGCTATATTTTGCTATGTTGTTAACTAATTTACAATTGAACTGGTGTATTAATGTAAATTTTATGGGTAATGTCACATAACGCAATGTTAAAAAAGTAAAATGAAGAGCATTTTTTTTTAAAAAAAAGATTATAACAACAATAATTAAGATCTTGAATTTGTTATACTTTTTATTAAAAGCACTATTTATTGAAGAGTGACTTACTATATATAAAATTTATTTTTTAGCATATTAGCTCTGAATTTAGGCATAAAAGTTAAAATATAATCTTATTGTTAATTCTAGGGCATAAATGTTTTTGAACAAATATTGTTCAAAGAAAAAATTTTATACTGTGAGAAAAAAATATATAAAATTTAAAACTGACACATATGTCAACTATCAGCTTTGAAATACTTCTTTTAAGCTTTTCAATAGAAAAAAAAATTCAAAATTTTTTAATTAGCTTGCCCTTATTGTAGCTAAAAAATTAAAAATCATATACTAGTCACGTTTGATGATGCGGACTTTTAAAAAAAAAGTGAAGTTTGATTAAATGTACATTTTATGTTAAAATTTATTTCATCAAGCATCCAACATTTTTGTTAATAAAAAAAGGAAGTTTAACAACTTAATGAAGTATGAACATTGCAGAAAAAAAGGTGAACAACTTTTGATCTTATGTTCAGATTTGCATGTAAGTGTCACAGTTTGAGTACCTTACCTTACATACTATAAATAATTTCAGACAATATTTTAAATTAGGAGATCAGACATAAAAACTTATACCTTCTCCAAATACTACCCTGCAATAAAAAAATTAACGTTGGCAAAAAAAATTAAAAATAGTCAATTTAATATATTTGGCACTTTTTTATAATAAGCTACTTCATGCAAAAAGATAATTTTTTTTTTTTTCAAAAATAAATTTTTTTTTTTAAAATTCTATTTTAGAGTTAGTAGCATTAGCAATAGAAATGAAATAGTAGTAAAGCCTCTATTCTCGAAATCTATCTTAAAACATTTGTGTTGTTTTTTTCAATTGTACAACGAAACAAACGTACCTAAATTTAGGAAGATTTGTATGATTACATAAAAATAAGAAACAAAAGTAAAAATACTTAAGATTCTGAAATACTTCAAATCAATTACTTGATTCAAAAAGATGCTGATGCTTTGTATATTTTGAGCTTAAATATTTTTATTAAGTTAAGGAACTTTTCAAAAATTGGGAATAAATGTTTAATATAATTTGGTACAATATTTACAGACAGAGAAATTGAATGGCCATAATTAAACCAAAATATTTACATAAATTATACACATATTGAAACAAAAACATCGAACTTTCAACATAAAATTATCACAATCATAAGACATATTTTATATATAAAAAAAAATCTACTATACTAAATAGCAGCTTCTTAAACTTGCATGCATTAGCACATTGATTGCAACACTAAATTTTAAAATATGCAACTTTATTTTCTCTAGAATTCAGTTAAAAAAAAGAAACTGTCCTATCTTAATCATCTACTATCCAATTTAATTATTTTTGTTCTTAAATATATTGATATACATATTTATATAAAGAAATGTTTAAATATTATATTGTTTGAAAACAAAGCAAAATTTTGAATAGATTTTGAAACACTAAAGTATTTTATATGCAAAAGAAATTTACACATATACATGCTGCACTGAATATTCTGGACATAATTTAGCTTATTTTTTCAAATTACATAAACAGTAAGTTGTTGAATGGCATAAAAATAAACCCTAAATGGAAAATTACTATGGTCATAATCTATAAACTAAGAAATATCTACTAGATTCACTTTAGTTGATGTATATCTTATGACCATTAAATATTGTAAAATGGTACTAAAAATACCCTCAAATAACTAATTAATGATAAGTTCAAATATATCTATTGGCCTTTAACTCACAATTTCCTTTAATGTATATATGATATTGATATTTATCAAATAATTGCATAATACATTGCATGAAATTTTTTAGATGAATACATAAAGATCAGTTAAATAAATTTCTTTAAAAAATGGTGTTTTTTAAACTTCATTGGACAGTAGAAGATTTAAGAAAACTTGAGCACTCTTACGATTTTATATCTGGATGGAGAAAAGTTAATTTCTAATCGTTGGCAAATCAACATGCCAACAATCAATGTTGACAATTAACCTTTTCAGTCCTGAATTTTGTAAATAATAATTGTTTTGGGAACAATTATTTAATTAGGAACTTCAAACTAATTTAGAAAATTCTTTAAAGCAATTTGAATGAATTATAAGACTAATTAAATAAAATAAAAAAAACAACTAACTATATAAAAATTAGATCAAAACTAAACAAACCATGAAATCCCAAAGCAAATTGGATATGATTGGGGCGTGTCCAGTTTTAAAATTGTGTGGACAGCACCATGTTCAACCCTACAATTGCTTCATTTTAAAAGAGGGTTTCCATTCAAAGCTTAACACAGGTTCACCCATGACCTTACACTAATTATTACACCACCCAGCTAAGACCAAAAATGTTAATATCAGTGTTTTTGAAAAGTACAATTTTCCTGAACTACCATTTTGTCTTAAAACTCAAATTTAGCCCCCAACATCAAAATGTTACACAAAACAGGAGTTGGAACGGAGAAAATTTAGTTACAGTTTTAAGGGACTAATAATTAAATGATATCAATAATCTGTACCCACTGTTATTGGTCACAAGCCTAGCATTCTGTGTTTTTTACCCCTAACTTTAATTCCCACCAGCAGATAATCTTGGAAGTCCGACATTTCTTCACTGATGCACATACAAAACAAAAAAGGATTGAAGTTTCTCTATTATTCCAATTGTTACAAAAAACTTAACAGTATACCATCCCTTTGCACTTGATGGTGTGATTGGTCACTGGCTATTATTTCAGATTTTAGTGGTCTCAGACCAATGGACCATCGTTAATTTATAGGCTTGCAAAGGTGTTTATTACATAGTAAAATTACTAATGTAGTAATATGTATAATAATCATTTCAATAAAATTTCTATCAGGATTGAAAAGGTTAATATTAAAAAGGAACATAAATAGTATAAAAATCATTGTTCAAACACACATTACGCTGGTGTATGTGTATAATAAAATAGAAATCATCAAAAGATGTTAGTATATACTCCACATCCACAGAAGCATATTAGAAAATTTTACTATCTTCAAGCATCTTAAAACATACAAATATCAATTATATTATGTATACTTATTAACTAATAGCCATGACTACAATGAAGACTTTGAAACTGGTAAAAATTCTGAGCAATGCATATCATGGAAATTCTCAAAATGTCTAATATCTAAACAGCAAAAACTTGCCTTGATAGTATCTACAGCTTTTGTCTTCTAAGTGAAATTTAAATTGCCACAAAGATTATTTATTAAATCGAAAAAAGCAATTACTTTGTATATTTAACCCTTTGACTACCAGAGGGGGTTGTTTGGACCTGAATGTACTGCAAGTGGTCAATAATGCTTTGCAATTATGTGAAGTGTTTTAAAGATCGCATTTCAATCTAAATTAGGTGGTTAAAATTATCTTACATTTTAAAGGTACATTTTTATACACTTTTTCTTTCTTGGTAGTCGGAAGGTTAAAACAGAAGAAAGAAATCTGCTGTTTCTTAAATACCAAAAGGATTCCTTTGAAATAAAATTTCAAAAGGCACCAAAAATTTAGGCGCCTGGCTTATTTGTTGCTAGTGTCTATTCCATTTATTGCATGATGTACTGCTTCTTTAAAGAATGGTTTGGGCACCGAGATTGGACTGGATTGAATGTAGAGTCTGTTACAGTATGCCAATATAGCAATAACAGTACAAACAATATCAGACACTCTACGTAGAATGATCAAACATAGTTTTAAACTAAACCTATAGTAAAAAGATGAAAGGTTCACTTTGGAATCATGGGTTTCATATTTACTTAAAGGCAAAGCCCAGAGGGGACCACTAAGAAATTATCTATTCTTGACAAAAAGCCTTAAATTATTTGATGCTCATATTATTTAAAGAGAATGAAAATAGGATTTTTTTTATTATGTCATACTTAAAGATATAAGTATTCATTAATAGCTAATGCTAATTTATAAATTTCACAAGTATTTGCAAAAAATGTAACAAAGTAAATTAATTAAAAAAACTTCAGAGTAAAAAATTTTTAAATACGCATTTTGTAGAAAGCGTTAACTTAATACATGATAAGAACATGCATAAATGACACGTTCATTCAATTTAACATTAAAAAAAGATAGTGTTAGCATGTTGCTGAAAAAATTAAGAAGATCCAATTTGGAATTTCAGGGCATATTTTTAAAAAAATATTCAAATTCAAAAAATTTGTTTGCCAGAGATCTTTTTTGCTACTTGAACATCATGCTTTACATTTTATCTGTTAGAGCAAGAAATAGAGCACACATTCATTGCACATTTGTGACAATGTGTTATGATATGAAACAGATATTAGAGCAAAAATACAATTAATGGGCTTTCATTTTCTAGTAGACTATATATTTATAAATATTATTTTTATTTAGAGTAAAGTTTTCATTAATATCAGAATCGATTTTGAGAAACTAGTTGAATGTTAAACTAACAGCTCATTATCAAATGTTTAAAAAACAGCAGATCTTAAAATTTATCTACAATAAATACATTAGCATAAATTATTTGACAATAATTGAATGCTTTAAATTTCAAACATATTAAAGTTTATGAAGAAATCCCACCTTATCATTTGTTTCTTTAATGTACTAATTACAGATAAAATGCAGTAAAATTGAATTTTTTTTACAATGTTATGAATGTACTTAAATTCCACAATCATATTTTGTACAGATATTTTTAATGCATTCTTATAATAGAAAGCTTAAATAGCCTACAATTACTAAAATATTTAGGAAAAAAATAAAAGCTAAAAATTGTCACAATATAATACAGCAATCATCTGTAATGTCATACACTAAAAATTTCACCGGCTGTCAATTTCATAGATTAATAAGACTTTTCTTTTTATACAATCACCAATAATTTGATATTGGCGTACAGAAATTATCATACAACTGGAATAAATATATACAAATGTAAAAGAAGCACACATATTGACATGACTAGATACTTTATAAATAGATAACGAAAGTTAATTAATCCAATTATGAATTAAGCTTCAAAATTAGAAATAAAACATACTTTAGATGAAATCATTGCAAACATGAGCCTTAAATGCAGAGATTATTATTTTTGAAGTGTCACCACTTATTTCAAATTAAATAATTTTTAATTCTATTGATGTTAGCTCTTAAAAATGAGTAAATATATTAAAATTTCATTATAACATATTTTCTTTTGTGTATCATATAAATATTTGGTTTTATTTAATTGGCTTTTTTATAAGAGTTACTTTCAAACAAAACTACTACAGAAACATAGAAACCTTACCTTTAAAAAAAACAAGTTTTGCAAAAAAAAAAAAAAAAAAAAAAAAAAAAAAAAAAAAAAAAAAAAAAAAAAAAAAAAAAAANAAAAAAAAAAAAGATTTCTTTAACAATCAATATTGGTTAGGACCAATATAAATTTCAAAAAAAGTCAATCACCCCATTATCGGATTTGGAGCTTTCAAATCTCAAAAAGAGGTATATTTTTAGACAGATTTAGAAACACTTTAAATAGCATTTGGAAAAAAGTTTTCATTTATTAGAGGATACTTAAGTTATTCGTTTTGGGAAGAAATATTAAAAGCAGAATTAAACATTAATAATTCACATATAAGTGAGAAAAAAAAGTATCCCCTAGTTGCAAAACAAGTCTTTTACAAATTAAAAAAAATGAGACACCATTAAAAAATGAACTTTTCTGAAATACTCAAAATTTCTTTATAAATATGCAGCTAAAACTAAATAAACCCTTAAGAAATTTAAAAGTGTCTGTTGAGTTTTGCATCCCTGAGTGTGATGAATATTTGATATTTTATAGAATGGAATCTGGAAAAAAAATGTAAACTGCATGTCATTTTTTTTTGCAAACATTTACAGCTCATAAATTTTCCAAGTTTGGTAAGAAAAATTCTTTTAAAGTCACAAGCTCAAAACTGCATTACATGTGCGTATTGTTTTTCATTTAACTTATTAAAAATAGATCATCAAATTTGAGAGGATACTTCTTTCCTTTGAAATATTACCCTATCAAATATAGTCTGGAAAATTAATTTGCCATGCCAGGAAGAATGCAGGACAAAATGCAACTTTCTATGCAGAAAAAAAAATGCAGGATAATCTATGCTGGACTGTTGGAATATTTAATTTTACTATCTACATAATTTTATTGAATTTTAACGATTTAATTTTTCTATATATGTCATTTCATTGAATCTTAACAATTTAATTTTACTATCTGTGTCATTTTATTGAATTTTAAAAATTTTTTTGCTTTACAATCAATACATTTTGGCAAATTGATTAAAAATAGTACAATTATATCTTAAATAAAATCTTAAAATAAAGATCTAAGTAAACTAATAACAGTTTTATTTTATAGCTGTAAGTTATAATTGTTTTTTCTGATAAATGAAATGTTCAATTATTTAGATAATTTAAGACAACATTCAATACAACACCAAAGCTCACTTTAAACATGATACTTAGTAAGAAACGTGAAGGCAAATATTTTCTCATTATAAAAAAATGAAATTGCAAAAGAAGGCTGTATTTCAATTGAGTTTATAAATATTAAAATAGCAAGGCACAAGCATTTAAACTAAAATTGCTAATTTAATCATTAAGGCATTATGATCATATTTCCCACATAATAACTAATGAGAAAGTAATAAAAAATTCCTACTAAAAAAAAAATCAAAATAAAAGTTAACAGCAAAGAATTGAACAAACTTAGACTAAATGTTTTCAAGTTAACCCTTTGACTATTAACAGGACTCATTTGTCCCAACAAATGTTTAAAAATTACTAATGGACATATGTATCCCACCCTCTAAATTGATAACCGCTTGTCAGAAAAAATTAAATTTGCTTTATTTGTGACCTATTTTGTCCTTTTGAATGATAAACGGGACAACAACAAAAATTTTAAATTTGTAGTCAAAGGGTTAAATAGACTGAATGATTTATAATATTTATGGCTAAAATAACAGTTTTGCTCATAAATTCTCATACAACATTTGAATCACACACTAACAACTCAAAAAAGTTGCATTTATAATAATAGTAGTATTCCAGAAAAATAACTAGAATATGAGATACATAAATGAAAAATAAGTTATAAAGATGTTATATACTTTTCATAAAATACAAAAAAAAAAAATAATAATAATAATTAGGAAAGAGCAGAAAATCACAGATTATGCTTTAATACAATAATAGAGATATTTTTAAAAAATGCTCAGTTTTAATACTTATCAAAAAATATGAAACTATATTTTAAGCAATAGAAATAAGATACCGTTTAATCAGATACTGCCAGTACCTCAGTAATTAAAATAAATTGTCTTCCCAATCAATAGAATGAATGAAAATTTTGTGATAAATTACATTAAAAAATGATTGGTAACAATAAAACAACATTTAAAGGACATGTTATTATTCCAATTAAGAAATAATATTAATAAAAATAAAGAAAAAAAACTTCACATTGGATCTTTAAATCCAGTCTCTAAATTATCAATTTTAATTCAAATATTTTTATTATATTACACTTAAAACAACTTTTTTTCACTCTAAATTTTGATTAAACTTTGTATTGATTTGTTATAGTCGAAATTCGATGGCTTCTGTCTCATAAATAAATTTTGAAATTTGCTGAAAATCATATTTTAAAACTAGAAGAATTATCACATATAAAGAAGTTGAGTACTAAAAATAGTTACGGAAATTTGTTACTATGTTTTTTATGAAATTATAATTTTGTGTTAGTGTTCATTGACTAGAAAATAAAGAAAGTAATTTCAAAAACAAAAACTAAATTATTTCAATATACACATACTGTATCTAATATATAATAACAAAAAATTATAATTAATAATTTGAAGCTATTACAATAAATAAAATTAAATCAATATTAACTTAAGAGTTTATTTGAAATTTTTTTTGTAAAAACATAAAAAATTAATTAAACAAAAAAAGTGCAATCTAAAAAAAAGAAAAAAAAATAGTTCAATGTAGTACAATCTCTTTGGTTTGACTTTCTCACAAAAACTTAACTAAAACAAAGACTAAAGCAAAACATGACTGGTAAATTTTAATCAAATCAAAATCAACAACAAGAAAAAAACATTAAGATATTTTTGGCTAATTACCCTCTATAAGTTGACTAATCACCAAACAAACTCCTAGAAACACAATCTAGAAATTATTATTTTTTCTTTCAAAAATAGGAATTAAATCATGAAAAAGAGTGACATGGGCAGTTATAGAGGGGAACAGGTTGCAAGGAGTTCAATCAAAGTTTATTAAGCAAAGTTCAAATAGGATACTTTGAGTGTATACAAAATTTAGGTTTTATTGCACTGTTGTCAGATTATAGACAGGCAAAAAAAGCGGGTTGAATTTTTTTTTTTTTTTGGGGGGGGGTGTTAAAACCTTTTTTGTAAAAAGAGGATTGTTTTATTATTTGTTCCACTCATAGTGCTAGTTGTCTATCATGGCCTCAAAGTACAATCTAGTTTTTAATTCCAAAAACACAAAATTCAAGCATGATCAGGATTGGTGACATACAGATATCATTCTACATTTGGTTTCTCAACTCTGTGGAGATATCACACAAGTTAGGGAATTGTTCTCTTGTATTCTCTTATTTAATAACATGGATATTCTTAGTGAGGGGGAGAGGGTATATGTCCCTTCAATAATTAGAAAGCTCTAAAAGTTCCCTCAATATTTTAAACAAATAAAGAAAATTTTTATGAATAATCATCAATTTAAATTTATCAATGAAAACAAGAAAGAGAAAAGAAAAAAAATTTGTTTGTAAATATTTAGCGGACATAAGAATTTTTTTTCTTCTTATGTGTGAAATTTAGAGAGCTAATGTGAATGTGTATTTTAATTCCATCACCTATGAGATAGATAGACTGATTTTTTGCAGAGAAGATAGTGGCTAGAAATTTTTACTTTCTATCTGCAGGTTAAAAAGATAATTTGTAGACACTATACTAAAAGATTTTTAAGTGCAGTTTTTTATGCATAATGCCAAATAGTATGAACAAGAAAAGTGTCAAAATACCAACAAAATTTTTTTATTTTATTTGAAATACCAAATTACACCTCACAATTCCAGTGTGTTGTTTCCAGTAAAAACCAATTTCCAAGGTGAGGTAACTAGATTTTCTGAATAGAATCAGCTTTTTAGCGTGAATAGTTGGAAGTTGTTGTGCTTTATATTGTACCCTCAATTATGCTATTGCACTTTTGTTATTAATTAGTTCAATAGTATTAAATATTAGTTTATGCAGTTTATCTTACATTTGATAAAATTCAGTGATGTACTTACAAAATGTAGAATGATACATTGTATTTAACTGTAAAATTTTGCATCTACATTTAATATAGTTTTTTTTAAAAAGAAAGCTTAGAATTTTCTAAGACTATTTATGTAATGCCTCTTCAAAACAAAATGTCATGGAAAATTGAAAATACTTTTTAGTCTTATACAGTCATACAAACAAGAAACAACCTTTTGAGCAATAAATATTATTACAACATACATAAATTTTGATATCAACATTAAACCCAATTCAAAACCAAAAGTGTTTGTGTCAATAAAAGATACTTGTCTGCATCATTCTTCACTCTATCATATTTTACATCCAAAAGACATTTTATTAAAGAAAATATATATAGAAGAAATTATAAAAGATTTTTTTTTTTAATTTGTAGTAAAGTTGCTTTAAGATATGAATAAAATTTTATACAAAACGCACAGTAACTTTTCAGATGATGAACTAAAGGATAATAAACTTAGTTGAAAGGCTCGGTTGAACATCAGGATATAAAGGACACAATCATCTTCTGAGTAAAAGTGTAGTAGAGCAAAAGCAAAGAAGAAATATTAAGGCCTCAAAAATAATCACAGCATGGCTTTAGCCATAAAATCAACCAAATGTCTAGCATAATGTTCAGGTTGAGTACTATTGATTGTGGCAGTGCGCTTTCTTGTGCCATAATGTGACAATATCTCCACTAATCCAATGAAATAAAGTTCCTTTCTGGGAGAATCTGTAAAAAACATTCAAATATCAAAAAATTTAAAAAACACATAGATAAAAAATAACTGGAATAACTTCATCCCAAGAAATGATCTTAATCGCTCAAAAAAACAACACAGATATGAAACTTCACACCATAGGTCTAAATAATTTGAAAATAATAGGAATAATACTTTTCCAGATATTTTTTAATAAAAATCATAATTTAGAAACAGCAACAACAGTTAAGTAACAGAAACTTTTAACAAGATACCAGAACCACAGATATTTTGGCCAAAGTTTGATAAAATAAAATATTTTATATATTACAATATCATCTAGATTCATACCTTTAAAAAAAGAAAATTAATTTATTTTCATAAAATGGCAACTATTATTTTGTAGAAACTATTATCTTTTTTTGGTAGCATTAAAAATAATTTCTTAAAAAAAAAGTGCCAAAAGCTTAAAAAAATATTTCAACAGATATTTAGAGAGAACATCTTTTTGTCTTTAATTCCGTTAAAAATATTTTTAAAAAAATTGCTTAATTGTTCAGTGGCATACTTGTGATCTAAACTCAAAAACTATTTGTAGTTTTAAGAAAAAGATATTCACATCTTAGTACAGGGATAAAATCAATGTAACTGATAAATTAGAATATATGTCATTACAAACGATTTATCAAAATATGTATTAATTTATGTAATATCAGGAAAAGAAACTAAAAAATATTTTTTATTTTAAAAGGAGAATTGTAACTGGCAGAGAAAAATTTAGAATTAAAAAGATGCCCAATGTCAAGGGGAAAAAAATTTAAAACCTAAGATAAAGTGTGAAGTTAATTTTTTTTATTTTAAGAACACATAAGTTTATGGGAAATCTAAGAACTGTTTTCCATCTTACAGTATGAAACTAAATTAATGTAAATAAAATGTTGAAAGTGTAACATGTATGAATTTCATAAAACACACTTATTCAGTCAACTGAAAACATAAGTTGTTTACTTTATGCTTAGGGGTTGAAACACTTGCCCCGCCAGCGGCATTTTGATATCCTGCCAAAATATATCACTTAGCAAAAAGCAATAGCAGGAAAACAAAATTAAAGATGTTTGTTTCAGAAGATAACTAAGAGTAAACAAAGCACAACTGATGCTTATTTTATTTTATTACTGTTGTTGAACAACCGACCCATATTAGAGTTTATTACTACCAATCTTCAACTCTGCAGCCTTGTAGTTTTGAGCCCAATCCAGAAGACAAGGGAAGTCCTATATCAGTACCCCCAGAGGTTTCAATTTGTTATGGGAACTTGGGGGGCTTTGTGACCCTGACATATTTAATGTGCACCAACCACCATTTAATACATGGGGATCTTTCGGCCAGCTGGATTCGAACTGCGTATTGGCAGGGAAACAGGAGAGCGATGTGATTATGTTCAAGAGGCATTCACACGAATGCGGAAAAAAAATCACATATGCAAGTGTAGAGAAGCACAAAAATCCCAGTATGTGACTTCAGAGGTGCGAACAATAACTTGATTGGAGAATTTATAACGGGTAAATGTATTTCACCAATGAGGTTCTCACTTGCGTCTCCAAATTCACGGCTAATTTTTTCAACAAAAAAAAGGCAAGAAGGGTGCATTTATAGGCATCAAAGGGCAAGCTGGGTGGACTGCCCTTCTAAAAACGCTTAGAGAGAATTATGTGTACAATTTTCCCATCCAGTTTCAATGGTCTTTTACACTTTTATGACTGTCCAAAGTCAACAGTAAAATCGCGATGTCTGAAAAATAATTTTAGCAGAATATCTGCTGTGTCGATTATCCATAGTTTTGATGTTCATTTTTTTGCAAGTAATTCACAGGAAATCACGGGGATCAATGTAAGTAAAATAAGGATTTAAATTGTTAAACATTTATAAAATATGATGCAAAAAAATGTATGAAAATACAAACACTTTTTAAAATTTTGAATTTGTAGTTGTATACATGGCTGAATTTACCTTTTCCAAAAATGTTATTTAATTAACATTTTTTTAACAGAATTAAAACACAGTGAATTGAAACACACTGAGATCAATCAACAATTTACATTAAAATTAACTGTTAATCTCCTTAACTATGAAATTTCTTTACCTATACAGTGCCAGCCGCTAATAAAATCACCGGATAATAAAATCAGCCGCTTTATAAAATCAAATCGGCAAGAACCGAATCGTTACAATATTAATACATGTTAAAAACCTCCTTTATAAAATCAATGCCACCACTTTTTAAAATCAAAATTTTGACAACATAATAAATCAAAGGTGCAATATTTCAGCTTTTTTTGTTCTTATTTATAAAATTTTATTTTTTCAAAGTTTAAACATTTTTTTAGAAGAAGCAACAGTTACTCACAAACCTGTGAAACAGGTGTGGTTAGCACTTTCCTGCGAAATACATAGTGTAAGAATTAAGGAAAAATGTGGGTGGTAAGTGACAAGTTCATAGAAATTAATTTATCAATGTTAATTCCTTGACTGAATGAAGTTTGGAGAAACCTATCTCACTGAACAGGGGGTCGAATTCTTATCTTTTTTTTTATTGAATGAACAATAGAAAGGAGAGAAGTTTCTTTTGTTATCTATCTTAACAAAGAACATGAATAGATTTTCAAAAACTGTCTGTGTGCATGTTCCATATTATTTAAGCCGTTTGAGTAAGTTAGAGTTAGAGCACATGTCATTTTTAAGTTCGTTTGGTGTTAAATTTTATCAGCATGCCGAAAAGGAAGGATTTGAGTGTTAAAGATAAATTCGAAGTGTTGCCTAAATGTAGTCAACGTGAAGCTTCAATGGAGATGGAGATGGGGCTCATAACTGTTTCGAAGAAATGCTCAGCAATGAAGAAAATGAAATAGACGAGAATTTTTCACGTTATGTAGCTATTGACGATAACCAGCAAACACCAGGAGAAAAATCTGATTTTGAAATTGTTACATACATCAAAAATTGCAAAGTTATTTCCTATCAAGAAATAGAGGAATCAGACTCAGATGATGAAATAAACTCATCAGTACCATCTTCAATGGAAGTCAGAAAAGCACTTAATGTATTGCGGCAAGCTTTAGAACAAAGAGGAGGAATAGCGAAAACTATAAAAACTTCTATAAACTCTCAAATGATGATGAAAAGTTAATTTTAAATACTGCAACTCAAGCAACCATTGATCGGTTTTTTGGAAAACTTTTGTAAATTTAATCTTATGTAGGGTTTTACTTTATTAAAATAATTAAATTAGTTAAAATAAAGCATTAATGTGGTCATTATTTCAGCTATTAAAGTGTGTGCATTTAGAATACATCATAAAAATGTGTTTTTTTATTCAAATGTTGAATCGCCTCTTAATAAAATCAGCCGCTTAACAAAATTAAAAGAGCATAAAACGAAAGTGATTTTAATAAACGGTAGGCACTGTATTAGCACACATGTGGCTCTCATTATTTTGCTATATTGTTGTGGTAGCCCTTGAGCACAAAAGGTTGAAAACTCCTACTTAATGCACTGTTTATAATATTAAAATTTTGAAACATAAAAATATTTTAATATTGTTTTGTAGACTTGATTTAAATGTAAGAAATATACAGCATTTTCTACAAATGTAAACTGAAATAAAAAATGAAAATACCTTCAGAACTTCTAAAAGCATATGGATCAACAGGTAATTTAAATTCTTTGCTATCCTCCATGAATGTTATAATTCGAGGGGACTCAGGGGGTGTGGGGACAACAGTTGTTGAGTCTTCACTTCCTTCTTCCTCCTCTTCAATGTCTGAATCTTTGCTGTCTTCTTCATCAGCTTCACAATCATGGATTCCAAGACATACCGAATAGTCAGTCAAATGAACACGTGAAGCTAGGAACTAAAATTACAAATTTGACAAGAGTTAAAATACCAAAGAAAAAATTATAAACAAAAATTTCATTAAAAAAAACTATAATAGTGGATCAAATGACCTCATACAATATTATTGGTAAAAAAAAGAATTCAAAAATGCCTTTTTACCCTAAATTGTTCAATGAAACCTAAAATTTTAAACTATTTCAAAAATAAATCACAGGAACTCAAAAAAATATAAATATTGTTTTTACAAAAATGAATCTTCCAGCTAGATTTCATAAAAAAAGATGCAACGTTGAATCACAATCAGTTAAGAAAAAAATAAGCAATAAGAATAATGTGAATAAAACTAAACTCAGCGACGCGACAGCCTGTAGAGGGCCAAGGCATACTGTGCCCATCTCTGTTTTCTTAACCTCGGGCTCTGGGGTGCAGGAGCAGATGTTCCGGCAAGGTGGTCAGCCGAACGCGGAACCCCCAGTGTTTAGTTCCCAAGCATGCTTGGCACTCATGCTTGGTCTACCCACTGAAGGGATGAAAGGCTGAGTCAACCTTGCCGGGCCCGAGGATCGAACCAGGGCCCTGTGGCACGACAGCGCGAAGCGCTACGGGAATAATGTGAAGAGTGTATAAAAAATGACATACAGATAGTTCACCAAGCAATTAATGCTCTTGTGACTGTTTAATACTAGTATCAGTATTAAAATTTTAATATTTTCTTTCAATTATTTTTCCAGTAACCGGGATAGGTTGTCTAAAGTAAGAACTCCCGTAACCATTCATCTGAGCCTGCGGCAGTAACTATGGTAATGAGGTATAACTATTTCAAGTAAGGTGTTTGGTCATTGTTTAGGACAGTTTTTGGCGTGGGGTGGAGAGAGAGGGAATATTTTTTTACAGTCTACTGTGTTAGGCCTAGAGGGAAGAGAAGCTACCCTCCCTGAAATGCGCTTTTCTTGTTTCCACAGCTGCAGACGGCCTCGGACTTTGCGGCAGGGAAAGTTCTTACCATAGACAAACTATAAAATGCTTTATGTTATAAATTAATATATAAAGAAATTGTGAATATATTTACGTCTGTATCAGCTGATAGCATTGCCAGCAATTTTTCTTTGTGTTCTGGTCCCACATACAATTTACAGCCATCATTTATAAAATCTCCGTCTTTTAAAGTTGGCATTTCCTTAGTCTAATGGGGGGGAAAAAGCATTTTAAAAATAAAGAATTGATAACAAATAATTAAAAAGTAATTTCTTCAAATGAAACAGAAATAAAATAAGCTTCAAACCAAAAGAGGCATATCCATAACCATAAAATGTCATAAAATTTTATCTTCCTTTGCATTCTAAGTTTGTAACAATCTACAATACATTTCTTCAAATATTTTAACTTGTTCTAAAGTAGAATATTTATATTCAATTAATAAGAACAATGATAAAAATATCTAACGTTATTTCTATTATGAAAATCTGTTAGCAGTCAAAAACAAAGAACTAAAATTAGTTATATACAGGTGTATTCTAATGACCATCCTTAATACATCTTTTTAGAAACCTAGTCAAAAATGAAGTAAATAAGTATACACGTTTCTAGGTTTGCAAATAAATATTAAAGAAACCAAGCTAGAAAAATACTAAAGCATTGTCAAAATGTAACTAATCATTAAAGAAGGTATGATTACCTGAGGAAACTTGAAGTGCCTTACAACTCTTTAACGTTTCCTACAGCAATCAAACATGTTTTAATGTTTTCAGTCTCACCTTCAGCAGTAGTGATTCATTTGATTTCCATATCATTTTAATTCTACCCCGCTTAAATATTAATTTAAAACCTTTCATGTATATACTTTTTTTTACTTCAATTTGGGCAGAATTTAGAAATATATTTATAAAAAGGCGGTCCTTAAGGAACATTTTGTATTTGAACGTAAAGTTCATTAATCTTAAAATATGTTCAATTTCATTTGAAACTTAAAGTTTCCGGAACTATCAATCTGTCGCCTAACTGGTGAAGTGTCACCAAGTCGGGAAAAATGTCGCCAAAGAAATCTTTATAATTCTATAATAAAAATTGTCTTCCATAAGAAATACTTTAGGTGTTATTTTTTCTCTAATTATACCATAGAATTATGCGACTTTCTTGCAAATTTCCTAATTAAACTGCTTATTTAGGGTTCATCTGAGATATTCAGCATTAAAAAAAACAAATATTTACAAAACTATACATATATTTACAAATATGTAACAATATATACATACACTCATTATAATAAATAAATAGAAAAAAAGAAATACCTTTTCCTTTGCACTGGCTTCTCTATCAACAGAGGTCCCCTATTGGAAATAAAAATTAATTTAAGCATATAAAAACTCAGAAATGTATCGAGAAAAAAAATCTACAAAACATATTTTTTACCTTTATATCATATTTACAATGAATCTTTGTTGTTCCTGAAAATATATTTCTCATGACTACTAGGTATGTCTCATTCCCTTCAACAGTCACTCTATACAATCCAAGATACTGAGGAAGGAGGGTTTTCCCATGTTTCTCAACAATATACTAAAATTAAAATTTAATAAAAATCACTGTTGTTTATTGCAACTATAAAGAGAAAAGGAAAAACTTTAGGAATAAAAATGGCAATCAGTTTGACGTAAAAAAAAACAATAATAAAACAAACTCTTTGAAATAATTAATAAATTTATCACTTCCAACTATAATAACACATTAATTGATTTGATATCTTTTTTTCTCTATATTTTGGGCTTTCCTCTCCATTTCCATCTCTCTCTCTCTTTTTAAAAAAATTAAGATACACATTTATAACAATATAGGTTTAAAATGTAATGACTTATACAATATTATATTTGCATTTTTTATTTCTTAACTCATAAGTACTTATTCGGACATATGAGTTAAAACATTTAAAATCAAATAGAAATAAAATCATTGTTCAACAAGTATAATTTTAAGAAATTTTATTTCTTTAACCTCTTATTGAAATTTCCTTTCTAAAAATTCTAAAATTTCAAAATTTTAGAATTTTTTTCTAATTTTCTTTCTAAAAATTTTAAAATTTTTCATTTTCAAAATAATATTGATAATAATTGAATGTAAGCCATGCATTATTTAAAATAATATGGAAATAAGTCTTTTTCAATCAAAAATTTTATTCACAAAAATTTAGAGATGTATCAATTCTGAAAATTAATATTTATATGAATTGATTCAAAATAACTTTTTCACACTAAAAATATTGTTTTGAATTGAATCATATAAAAACAAAAGGACAAATACAAGACAATCTGTTTCACAATCTATGATAAACTTAATTGCTTGAAAAAATTCTTTATCAATTAATTCGCAAAAACAATTCATTTCTCTGAACTAACATTAATAATCTGAATTTCTTTATTTCATTGTCCAACAATTACCCATTGACAATAATTAGACAATGACAATTACAAACAAAAATCGAGCAAATAATTTTATTTACAAAATTGTTTGATAGTTCAAATGTTTTTTTCTTTTTTATGAACAAAATCAATGACTAACAGAAAAGAAACAATAAGTAAAAAAAAATTTTATAGCAGAAACAATAATTCTTTTTCACTAAAATAATTAAAGTTAACTAATAAAAAGCAAGTAAACTATGGAGAAAACACATAAAAACAATTATTCTATTTTTTTCAAAAAAGAAATAAAATCAATGGTGACCAATAAAAAAACCTAACTAAATCAGAAACAAAATGATTCTTGATTGAATCATGATTTTTTTTGCATAAAAAGAATTAATGACAAATTTTAAAAAAATAAGTACACATGGCCAAAAAAAACACACACAGCATAATTTTTTTTTAATTTCAGCATAATTAATTAATTTTAATTAAAGAAATCGGTGATAAATAGGACAAAGCACAAGTTGCTGTACAAGACAATAATTTCAGGAAATAGATAGTATTTTGCTAACAATTTTTAACTCACTTGTGCCCGGCCTGCTATTAAAAGAATGCTGCTTTATTCAAAAAAGGAAAAAGTGGTAGCACAAGTGTTTCATTATTAGAATTAATTAGGAAAAAATAAGACAGTTCTGTCTACTACAAAATAATAATATAAATATTTATATTTGAATCTGAAGTTGCTTTTGTTATAGCTGAAGTGGTGGGCAATGGAAACTAGACGGGCTCAGCCCAAATCTGATTGAAAGAAGGTTTGTTGAAAGAAGATTTCAAGCTTGAGCAACGTCGGATTCATGACAAAATTCTCATAAACTTTTAAACAACTTTTAAACAAATGTTTGGTTCCATTATTAAACTTTAAAAATTGTAAAATTTATAAGGTATAAAAATTTCAGCGATTTGTGTCTTCTGTTCGGTGCTCTTGCTTTGTGGGGATAGCTCTAATTGCCAGATGACTTCTACTTAACTTAATATTTTGATTTCCTTTTCTAATCTATGTTTCAATCATCTGGGAGTTTCAGTTGGTGTAGATTTTATCTCTGCTTTTTCTTTCACAGGTTAGTGATAGAAGAGTTTTTAACTAATTTCCTTGTTTAGAGGCCAAAGGTTGAGTGATAAGATTGCAAAATTTAGTCTTTATCCAATGAACATCTCCAATTAAGTAATTCTAGGTATCTTGGGTTCAGATCTCCAAAAGCGAGCCTGTAGTAGGCAAGAGAATATCAACTTGTTATAAGCAAATGTGTACTACCACTTTTTGCAGGTAGGAATTTTTCATATATAGACTGTATGTTATGTCTAAGCACAAAAGGATTAAGATAATACCAAATGGTGAATAACAAGGATTAAAAATGTATGAATATTAATTACCGGATGATAATGTTTCAGCAAGGTATGCATAAATTCAATTTCTTCACTCTGTAAAGATTTTACGACAAACAATTTATCCCATGACTCATAAAGTTTACTCTTGTCCGAATCAATAGGTATAGGTTGAGACTTGGTCAAAGAATTCTAAAAATATAAAAGAATGATTATTTGTAAGTAAAGTTTGAATTAGCAACAAGCAAGGGAAAAAAAATCCTAAGATATAATCTATATATTTTAAAAAGTAAGACAATTATACTCACTATGTAATCTGTTTCGTTGATACCAAATCTTTCTCTTAAATTTCTGAAAACTAATGGGCAATATTCTTTGACTTTAAAATGGCTGGGCATATTTTCCCTACAAAAAAGTTTAAAAAAAGTTTTTGTCAGTTAGAACATTACAGAATGCATTTGCAAACATAAAAATTTCTATCAATTGAAAGAGGAATATTTTAACAATGGAAGTAGCATATAATGATATACTTCATCTTAAAATAGCAGGGACAAGTAGAGTGTTAATTAATACAGAATCTTCCAGTCTCCAGTTTAAACTTGAATCTTGCAGAAAAGAATAAGATTTCATAGCCATCAGGGCCTGATCTAGGGGGTTGTAGGCAGAGAATCGCCAAGGGTCACAACTTGATAATGGTCCCAATAGTCGCAACTTAAAACCAAATTTACATGTTTCTTTTTTTTCTTTTTCTTTTTTACTAAAGGCTTTTAAATTATTTATAACATAAGTAAATTATGATGATATATTAGCATATTAATAAATTGAATGCTTGTGTATATTTGATTCAATTTTGTTAACACATACAAATAGTAGACAATTTTTAAGAGAAAACTCACAAAAAAATTTTTTGTAACATTTGTTGGACTCCAGAAAAGTAGGATGATAAGGTCTAGGCCTTTCAGGCTTTATGATAAATCAGGCCTTGGATAGCCTAAGGCAATTGCAGCTTTGTTTTCCTATTTTCTTTGATTCACTAGATCAGCATATTCTAAAAGGTGTTCCATTGAACCCTAGGGTTCTGAGAGTTAAGTTTTTTGTAAACTAGTAATAATAATATTTATATTCTATCAATAATCTTTAACTTATATAATATTTAAGTTGTTTATATGAATTATTTCTGTTAAATGCCAATTAAAAAAAAGTAGCGAAATTTTTAAAAAAAATTTAAAAATGAATATGTTGAATAAATTATGAAAAGGATGAAAAACATTCCATAAGTACTGGTATTCCATAAGTATATCCATAAAGCTATTCAATTCAAAATAAAATAATCGAATTCAAGTAAATAATATTGGGACACACTGATAGAGGATTTCAATTAGTAATTGTAATTATTTACCATAATTAAGCATTAAGAGCATTTTATCTTTTTGACGGAAATAAACAATAAATTTTTCTCAATTGAATAATTCCAATAAGAAATTAAAGCGGGAAAACACACTTGATAACATAAAGAACGCCACTTGCTTCAAAAATTATAAAGGTGCAAAAAGTTGACAAGCACTCAATAAAAGACACCCATTCTCAATAATCGCTAGTCCTGAAGTCTTGAAAATAAGCTCTTGTTACATAAATGGGCTTCTATTTTGAAGCAAGTATTTATATTATTAAAATACCTTTCTCTCTTAATAAATTTATTTAAATGAATGCATAATTGTTGCCTTACTTTATAACTCCAGTATTTCTTAATTGAAAATATTCAGCTGACGAAAACAACAAATAATAATTTTTTAAAAATTTATCATTGTAAATCCTTTTTTCCCAAAGATAGGTTGCATATTGCTTAAAGAAAATATTGCAAAATTTTCACATTGTGCACAACTTACAAAAATTTTGCTCTGTAATATATATCATATCATATATATCATAGCATAGCATACGAGGGTTGCTATTTATATTTCTGGCCTAATAATGAAAAAACAAATATGTAGGATCGAAATTGGTTTTATTGTTTTTCAAAATATNTTACTATGAATTTCTTGTTTTTCAGTGTTACCAACAAATATCGAAAGAAGAATTTAATTTTAATTTCAAAGCTTATGTAAAAAAATATTGATAAAAGGTGGACTTATTCACAATGGCTTCTGAAATTATTATATAATATATTCAAAAGCTATTAAAAAAATTGCTGTCTAACCTAGAAAAAAGTAAAAAACGAGTAAATCCTTTAATAACTAAGAAGATTATTATTTATTTCATCAAAATTTCCAAAAATCAGAAAATATCAAAAAATGGACTTAACCGCATTGGCTTCTGAGCGGCTCATATATCATAGCATAGCATATTATATATGTAAATAATTGTACCACCTAAAGTAGCATTAGATGCATTATTATACTTTCTTAAAAGAATCAAACTATACACTTAAAATCAGTGTTTGAAAGTAGAGCTATGAAAGAAACAAAACTACTGTACTTGCTGTTTCCTTCCGTGGTTGACAATGTGACCGAGCATTAATAAGAATTACGTTTTACTAATATTAAACTAGCCATTCTGAATAATAACTAATTACGAATAATAACATTAGCCGCACCTTCAAATGAGGAGGTACAGTGTACACTTGTGAAACATTGATGTTATTTCAATGGAAAGAAACATATTTTCTTCGGAATTTCCACTAAACTTTATTCCTTACAGAAAATATAAAAAAAGCTTTAAATACTTAACAAAAATGAAAATATTTGATAATTTCCTAACATTTCTTAAATTTCTTGTTGTCGAGAAAGGCATAAAAATTTGAAGCTTAGAATGACTACATTTCGATAAGTTTGTAGTTCCTTCCCACTACAAAAATAATGTTTTTCCGACCACTGCCTAAAAGTGGTTAAAGAACCTAGATCTTTAAAACAATTCTCACAATTCTCAAACAATTTTCTAGTAAACATTCAAGTGTATACTAACTTTAAACTTTTATTGTAAGATAAAAATAAAAAAAAATTAAACACTTCTGGGTAATAAAATTTATGACAATAGTTTGTCGTAAAATGAAAGCTAATTTTACTATATCGTATGAATGCAGCTTTTTACTTAAGTATTAAATTAAACAACGAACAGTATCAAAACAGCATACTGACTTGTTAAAACAATGGTTGTCAACTTTCACTTTGCTGAAGGCTTTAAAATCATCAGGCATCAACATTATTGGAACATTAACATGAGTTAAGCCACTTATCTGTAAGAAAATTATATGCATCAGTTGTTTTATTCATTTGACGCATCATAAATTCAACAAAAAATAGAAATATCAAATTATCAAGGAAAATATTTGTTCTTGCAATAAAATTTGCAATTTTAAGATACCTATTAAATAAACAAACTTAAAAAACTGAAGCGGTAATACATTATTTGATTAAAAAATTTATGCGCTTCAAAAATATACAAATTTTAAATAACAGTCGACATTATAGTTTTGTATTATAGTATCGTATTTATAGTTTTGTTTCTCATCTTCATTTTTCCACTTTTTGTTGGCAATTAAACTTTGCGCTTTATATTTCAAATCACTTTTGCTTCTTCTCATTCTCACCAGGCAAGTCTTGAAAATGGGTGCCTGCTTTTGAGCGTTTGAAACATGCTGATTGTTATTTTCAATTCGTATACTTTTGAAGCGAATAAAGTTTTTAACCGAGTAATCTCTTGAGACCCAGTTTTTAATATATTGGGAATCATTTGGAATAATTTTATTACTCAAAATTATATAAAATTTGACATATAGGTTTTTTTCTTTCTGTTTGTATGTCTTTATAAAATGATTGTATATGTATAAGTATAGTTGGTTTAACTTCCGTTGATTGGAATTTTTAATTACAATAAAAAAAAATTATGAGAAAGATAAGAAATTTGATTCCAGAAACCTTTTGGACAGTTTTATGAGGCATAAATATTTTAATAGATTCTATTGGATTCTGTTTCAAGACCAAAATACACTCTAAAACAAAAACAGAAATACACTATATAAGTATCCTATTAAATGCAAAAAGTGCTAAAAATCAAGCTTTATAATTTTTTATGCAAGTTATTGAAAAGGGTAAGAAATTTGATTCGAGTAATCTGATGGACATTTTTATTACTATTTGAGTCTAATAGAATTTTGTTTCAAAACTGTGGAAGTTTGTTCATAAAACTAAAAGTGAAATACACCATAAAAGTATTCTATTATCTGTAAAAAGTGCTGGAAATCAAATTTATCATTTTTCATGCAATAATAATAAAATGAATAAATTTGATGAATTCTTTTTAACGAAAAATTATTAGTTTAATTTCTTCTAAGCTATGCACTTTTAATCGAATTTTCTACCATTATTTAAAATTCTAGTCTTACGTGGTGAAAATCTATTTTGGACCATATCATATAACAGTTGGGCTGAAAAGTTCGTAGGCTAACATAGAAAAAAAAAATTTTTTGATAAGATTTTATTTTATTATTCAATATAGTGTCCTTCAAGGGCGATACAGCGGTTATAGCGGTCATATAATTTTTCGATACCATTTTTATAGTATGATTTGTCCTTCACCTCAAAATAGGCCTTAGTTTCAGCGATTATTTCTTCATTGGTACTAAATTTCTTTCCAGCGAGCATTCTCTTGAGGTCTGAGAACAGGAAAAAGTCGCTGGGGGCCAGATCTGGAGAATACGGTGGATGCGGAAGCAATTCGAACCCCAATTCATATAATTTTGCTATCGTTTTCATTGACTTGTGACACGGTGCATTGTCTTGACGAAACAGCACTTTTTTCTTCTTCAAATGGGGTCGTTTTTCTGCGATTTCGTCCTTTAAACCCTCCAATAACGCTATGTAATAGTCGCTGTTGATAGTTTTTCGATTTTCAAGGTAGTCGATGAATATTATACCATGCGCATCCCAAAATACTGATGCCATAACTTTGCCAGCTGACTGTTGCGTCTTTCCTCGTTTTGGAGTTGGTTCATCTCGTGCAGTCCACTCGGCTGACTGTCGATTTGACTCTGGTGTGAAATGATGGAGCCATGTTTCATCCATTGTCACATAACGACGCATAAATTCGGGTTTTTTACGATTAAACAGTTTCAAACACAGCTCAGAATCATCAATTCGTTTTTGTCTTTGGTCGATTGTGAGCTCGCGCGGCACCCACTTTGCATGGAGCATTCGCATACCCAAATATTCATTCACGATATGTCCAACACGTTCCTTTGATAACTTTAGAGTCTTAGATATCTCTATCAACTTCACTTTACGGTTATCTAAAATTATTTTGTGAAATTTTTTGATGTTTTCGTCGGTAACAGCCTCTTTGGGGCGTCCACTGCGTGCATCGTCGTCGGTGCTCATTTCGCCTCGTTTAAACTTAGCAAACCACTTCTCAACTGTTGATTTTCCTGGTGCAGAGTCCGAATAATGTTTATCAAGCCAAGTCTTGGCTTCAGCAGTATTTTTTTTCGCTAAAAAGCAATGCTTTATTAACACACGAAATTCCTTTTTATCCATTGTTTTCAAACTAACAGAAGTTGCTTCACTAAAAATACTATATCTCACAAACTAATAGTCCGACAGCTGTCAAATTTATACACGTGTCTTTCGAAAGTTAGAACTAATTAAAAATCTTATGGATTTAAAAATAGTAGCGCTATCTATGTGTCAGCCTACGAACTTTTCAGCCCACCTGTTATATAGTTAAAATATATAGTGCCTTCAGTGAAAAAACTTCAGTGTTTAAACTTAAATAGAAAAGCTAAGAATTCAGAACATTTTCATTAAGAGATAAGGCAAAATAATAATAATAATAATAAAATAAAATGCAAAAAAACTTAGATTTCTACGAATGTACAGATTTCGATATAATTTATAAAAAATAAAAAAAAACTATTCTGATGTTTCCTATATTTAATTTTAAAAAAAAAAGTTTTTTTTTGTCTTTTTTCTTTAGAAAACAATTGTAAAAAATGAAAACAAAATTGAACAAAAAATAAAAAAATTTGACTAAAACTGAAGTTTTCAAAAAACCTTCACGGTAAGCCCGACGCAAGGGGATTCTAACGTAAGCAAATTTTGGTAGGTAGGCAGGTACTTTATTTACGTCGCACTAGAACTGCACAATGGCTATTGGTGACTGTCTGGGAAACATCCCTGAGGATGATCTGAAGAAACGCCTTTGCAATTTTGATCATCTGCAGAGAGGATGGCCTCCCTGCTTTGGTAGCCCGACGACCTGCGTGCGAAGTCAAGCACTTCACGGTAGAACAGTTTAACGAGGACCGATTCCGCGCACCCTCGGTCCCTACGCAAGCTGATCAAAGTGGGGTCCCACCCGCATACTGACCGCAGCCAGTCAGGCACGACTTCACTGTTAGACGGGAACTGTGTCTTTACGATCTGTCCACTGCGGTACAGGCAAATTTTGGTAAAACTTTAACTAGGGAGGGGGGGGGGATTGACGGAGCGCAATCAAAAATAATTTTCCTCGATTTAAAAACCGTGATAACAGTTTGGCTTTTTAGAAAAATCTCATTAAAATGCAAATTTATGTTTAAAAAAATACTAATTTATGTAGCAAGTATAGTAACAAAAACTTTTTTTTTGTAGCCCTGGAAAGAAAACTAATTTTCTAAAAAACTTATAAGCCCCAAGAATTTTTATTAAAACCGCGATTAACTCTGAGTTTGTGATGCTGATTCCAAAAGGAGTTTTAAAAATTATTTTGAAAAGGTTTCACTTGGTAGCAGAGAAAACGATTAGACTGCCCCCCCCCCGGGAAGGAAAAACGTACAAAAACTGTTTTCCATTTAAGAGATTTTTGGTATGAGTAGTGAAATGTGTGTACGTGATTTTTACTTTTTGTACTTTTATTCTGTTATATTAAATTTGTCGTGTTACTAAAAAGATTATCTTTAATGATCCTTTTTAAGCATAACACATCAAAGTTTTTACTACATGCCAAAGAATACGTTGTTGCGGTACCAGAGGGGTTTAAAATTTTAGATCAAATGCAAAACAGTGTCAGGGCACACAGCATAAAACGTCAAAAATATTTTTTTGCGGGGTGTAATGGTTAACGGACAAAACATCAGTATATTTTTTATCGCTATTTTTATTGAGTATCACAAGATAAAGTAGTCACATTGAAACTGAATCGTGTAAGCTTATCAACTGAAGTGTTGTACCAATAAGATAAATTTTTTAAGTAGAATGTTCATAAAATGTTCCAAAAGTTGGAATTGTCACACATGAATGTCATTTTCATTTACTTACATTTGGCAGCAGATAATCTGCAGAGATAAAATGCCTTTATCGTTTAAACGTTAAATAACGAATTTTATTCGCAGTCTCACATTTTCCAAGTATTGTGAACATTTACAACGGATATATATTTAGTATATTACTTCAATACTGAATTTACTAAATACTTACTAACTATAGGCATTTCTTAAATAAGGTACACATATAAATATAACGATTCGATTGAACATAAAATTTAATGGTGCAAGGTAGAAAAATAATTTAACGAAAATAGAAACAAGAGCGGGGAGGAACTTATAGCGTACGCAAGGTAATAAGTATCAGTGGGGTTAGAAATGGGGTCTAAATCAGCGGTTCCCAAAAGGTGTTCCACGGAGCGCTAGGGTTCCGTGAGTTAGGACACTTTGAATTTATTTTCGATTATTTTTGTTTATTACGTAGTAATTATTTTTGAAATTTTTAATAGGCCAACCAATAATCTATTTTTTATTTATTATTTCGGTTATTTTCATAAAATTATTCAATGAAAAAATTTTTTAAAAAATTCTTTAACTATTATTTAGACTATTATTGTAAGAGGATTTCTCACTGAACTTTTAAAACTCAAAATAAAATAATCAAATTCAATCATAAAGAATTATTTTTCTCCGATAACCATTCTAACTGTTCATTTTTAAAACCCTAATTCAACTTATTTTAGACGATTCGATTTATGCAGACACTATGCAGAGAAACTACTAGACAAAAAGGCTAGACAAAAACACCTATAGACCTATGAATTCGACACTGCCTCTTATTGATGAAGCAATTAATAAAATTCTTTCTTCACAATAAATGTTACTAAATTAATTTCTTTCCCCTTTTTTTTTAGTATAATCGCAGATGCTACAAAGCTTTTTTTTAAAGAAAAAAAATTTCGAGGTCCCACTAAAAAAAGTTGTTTTTAGGGTTCCTTTATCGAAAATATATGGAACCACTGGTCTAAATGATCACACACACACAGAAAAAAAAAAANAAAAAAAACGAGAGGGGAGCTGTAGACCTATGAACTCAACTGCCTGTTATTGATGAAGCAATTAATAAAATTCTTTCTTCATAATAAAGTACTCTAAATAAATTTCTTTTGTTTTCCTAGGTGCTAAAAAGCTTTAACAGCTGCTAAAAAGCTTTAAGAAAAAGAAGGGGAGGGAAGCCGAAATTTTACTGAAAGAAGCTATCTTTTTAAGGCTCCAGTACCGAAAAAATTTGGGAACCGCTGGTCTAAATCACACACACGCAACGCACAAAAAAAAAAAGGGAACAAGGAAAGAGAACACATGGATTTCTCCCTCCCATCAAGAAAATAATTTTTCTTCCAAACATGATTGCATAACTCAAAATTTCGTTTTTGCATGCATTACTATATCGTACCTTTTTTAATTAAACCTCGCTTTCATTTTTAAGTTATTGTCGTCTTCTATTAAGGCGGTGGGGTGCGATTGTTCTTGTTTTCCAGTGGCGCCATCCCTGGACAAGAATTCGACTTCTGCCACACCCATACGTCACACCCGCCTATAGGGCGGACCCATTCATACATCCATTCTCTCGTCCACAGATCGTAAATTTGACCTGAACGATCAATCTCCAATTCAGTACCCCCTAGGCGTATTGATTTGTTATGGGGACTTGGAGGACTTTGTGACCCGACAGATTTAACGCGCATCAGTCGCCATTTACTACACGTGGAGTCTTCGGCCGGCTAGATTCGAGCCCCCGTTCTCACAAACGTGAGTCCAGCGCCCTGCCAGCTAGGCTATCCCGGCTTTCATTTTTAAGTAATCAATCCAAATAATCAAGCTTTCTGTAGGTTTTAGTGACAATTTTCAAATAAAAAAAACGCTCTAAGGCCGCTCCGTACACCTGGATTTTACCCATTAAAATATCCCGAGGGCGGGGAAACTGCATTTATCTTTAAAACCCAACGATTGAGGTTGGTAACCTCACTGACCACTACACTTTACAACCTGCTGCCACCTATAATAACAAATAACAGCAAAACACCTATTATAACAGCCTCTTGCGTATAATAAAAAGGGAAGGGAGATGTAAGCAGTGCTTCTGAACAAAATATCTAAATATTTTTTTGAAGCTGCTTTAATTTTCCGAGGTAGAAGACGCTTAACTACTATAACGCAATTTTATATTAACACGCACCGACTATAAATATCTATAAATCAAGTAAACAAAAGTCAATGGAATATAGCAACGAACAAACATAACAATTTCTTCCTCATTCGCAACACATTACAACGTGCAATTGTATGGTCAAATTTATCGTTTTGCCATTTAAAGCAATCTCGGCACAGAGATGATTTATAGCGACGAAACCAGACACAATATTTTAACAATGAGGATCATTCGTGTGCTTGAAATCACACCAGCACACGCAACAACTACTGAAGTAGATAACTTTTCCAATCCAAAGGAATGACGACGAAAGAACAGGAGGGAGGGGGGGGCATCGGAAAAGAACAATAATTGAGAGAAAGGAAGAATTAATGAAAGGAAGTGAGAATGTCAGTTCGACGTCAAGGCCATAGAACTAACTTAAAGGCCGTAAGAACGGCTGAGACTCTGCCAGGAAAGCTCGGAGAGTCTTCCTCCTGAAAAAATTCGGATAAATTTATTACGCAAACAACCGAACAGATTAACTGAGGTTTGGTGTATGATTTAAGGCAAGAGGCTAACGAGTGAGTTAAAACAGTTCGCACTCATTTTGGGAACAGACAGCCATATGTTTTTACTAAATAGGCGATTTTCGAATTCAGCGATGTTTAACGATCCGCTTCCCCAAACTAATATTTTTGTAAAAAAAAAAAATCTTGATTATTGATATTGTTTTAGTTCAGGTATCACATTTTAAGATAAATAAAAACTTCTATTATAATTGGAACCAATTACAGCAAAGATAAAAATCTCCAAAAGAGAAAGAGACGTTACAGATCTCTGGATTGTAAATCAGGGACCGGGTACCGCTATTCCGGCAAAATTAGTTTTGCTTTTTAGTGGACAAACTTAAAATTATACATATTACTAGGTAAAGAGGAGCAGAAATTTTGGCGAGTTATTGTTGTTAAATTTATGGTGTGTGTATAAATAAGCATTTTTTTTATTTATTTACTGTGCCATCTCCAATATTCTTTTGTTTTTAAACTTTATTAGTTATTACAGTTGGTGCCCTTGGCTTGCTGAAATTTTTAAGGCAGATGGCGCGTTTGTAGTTTTTCAGTGGCGCCATCTATGGATAAAAATACGATTTGAGCCACACACACGTCACAGCCAGTTTTACAGAGAGGACCCATTCATACTCAATTCATTCATCCACATATCGTAAATTTGACCTAAATCAGAGAACGGCATATCTCCAAATACCCCAGAGGTTTAGAGAACTCGGAAGACTTTAATACCCCGACAGATTTAACGGATACCAGTCACCATTCATAGCACGGGTATTCGGGGGGGGGGGATTCGGAGATTCGAACTAACGATCGCACGAACACGGGCCCAGCGTCCTACCAACCAGACTATCACGGGGTAGAGGCGTAGCTAAGATTTACAGCAACCGGGGATAAACTCAGTTTTCGCACCCCTTACAATATGGTGTCGGACTTTAAAGACGGCTTTATGGAATAACTTAAAATTTTAGATAATGTTAAAACTTGAATCAATCGTAATTTGTTTTGTTTTGGCATTTGCTTGTTTGTTTTTAAATAAAATGTAGTAATAGTGATTTTTAAGTAACTTCATAAAATTTTATTCGATTCAGTTGAATTCAACATACTGTTCAACACAATTCAACAACTGTTAAATTTAACATACGTAATTAATGTAGTTTCTATTACACTTAGATGTTATTGTGTTTATCGTTTTTTTTTTTAATGAATGATAGCATTTTATCGAGAGAAAAAATTTCATTCAATATATCGCGCCAATTTATTGAAAATAATAAAAACTAAGTAAACTATTAGCAAATAAATTTGAAAGAAAGAAAAAAGATTTATCTCTAGAATTTATTCTTAATTATTTTTAAGGTATTCGGAGCCTCAGTGAGACTGACGTCCGGGACAGCTGTAACCTCTTCCCCCTCGCCCAGAGGATATGACTCGGATATGGCACAATTGAATATGGCCCATAGTATGGTCACGATATCAAGCCGATTTAGAATATCGGCAGAACGAAACAAAAAAGAACATGCTGTCAAGGAAGAGAAAGTTGTTTTGAAGTGACTAAAAAACTAATGAAAATAGATGAAACTAGAAAAAAAAATGATTAAAAAGATAAATGTATGAAGAACTCATAAATAACAAAACAAATTTATCAAAAAGAAATGTATAAGAACCAATATAAAATAAATTTATATAAAAAATTAATAAAAATAAAATAAAAAAAACTAAGCTCCAGGTCGATTTTTCTTCGAATAAAGATGATAAAAACACATTAGATGTTGATTGTTAATGTTGCAACGATATATTTTTCAAACTGCAAAAAGGGAAGAGGGATTAATCGAATGTGGAAAGTGTTCTTGTGGGCCCACGAAAGCTGCAGTGGAGCAGAGGAAGAAGATAAGTACTTCATATTATAATTATAACCGTTGTTGAACAGCTGACCCAATTTTTGTGTTTACGACTACTAATGTTCAATTACGTAGCCTTGTAATTTTGAACTCAATCCAGAAGACAAGGGAACTCCTGGATAAAGTATTGATCGTAAAATAAAAAAAAAGACCTGCTAGCTTAATAATAGCAGAAATAACTGATAGTTCAAAAAATTCCAATTTTTGTGGGGATATAAATTAACAATAAATAAATGTAATATTTAGATAAATAAATATTATGCCAAACGACAATGTAAAATTTGAAAAATTTTCAACTTTATTATAATTGATAAATTTAGACTTAAGTATAATTGGTAAAGGTATTTGGGTCAAATTATATGATAACCGCAGAACACAAAACTTTTATTGAAACGTTTCCTTAAAGAAAAAAATAATAAATAAAAGTAAAATAATAATATTGCTTGTGATACAATAACACAACTACTTCGAAACATGTGATGTAAAATCTTTACATTTTCAATAAATTTAAATTTAAAAAAAAATTCGAAATAAAAATATTACAGTAATAAAAAATATTGCAATTTTAGACAAATTAATAACATAATTAGTCGTTTTCGATGCCAAATGACACTAAATTCCATATATGGAATTATCCCACCGTGTCAAAATTTAATTTCCTTTTTATTTTATCCTAATTACTAGTTATTACAAAAAGTGAAGTATATTTCTTCAAAATAAATAAACGCTTAACAAATTTACTAATAAAAAGAGTAAAAAATATTTCCTTTAAAACAATTACATAAAAAGGAAGGAAGTTTCGCCATGTGTACGGAATAGAATTCAAATCCTTATTCATTCTCAGCAATTGACATATCCGACAAATGTAGTAATAGGACGACTAGTCTAATTACATCAATAATTGGATTTTGCAATATTCGTTTCGTGTATTCTTAAGAATATGCTGATCAATTGCATCCAATTAACCTGCATAACATTTTACTTTCAATACTAGAAAACACTAACTACCTCGAACTTAGATTTATTAATCGAACTTAGAAGTTCGAGGTCGTTAGTGTTTTCTAACTTCAGATTCTTAAGTTTCAAACTGAAAGTATGAAATTCGTTTCCATTAATTTCCATTTATTAAAAATTAGAATACGAGAGAGATTAAGATAGAGATTAATTTTAATTCGATCTTATCTTTTTGAAGAAGAATTTATTACTTTTTACCCATTGGCAAAATGGGTTTTGTTTTGGATTCCATGGCGTCCGCACTTTTCAACTACAATAATCAAAAGTAATAGTAAACAGTGCGCATGCGTTGCTATGGCAACGTTGCTGTTTGATATTTTTTTTTAGAATTCTTTTTTTTTTTCACTTTTAGTTTTGTTATGCATTAAGTTGGTGAGTTTATTTTTAAGATGTGGGACCAGACAGATCCCATAAATATTTCTTGAGTGGTGAACAAAAGAGAATTTCATCATTTGAACGATATTTTTGTTTTTATTGTTTTAATTAAGAATCAGAAATTCTAACCTACAGTTCGAACTGGATCACAGTAAATCACTGGATCACTGGATCACAAATAAAGAGGGTCCAAACTCATTGAAACAGTCCCAAAGGTTAGAGTTGAAGCAAGAAAAAAACGATGCCAAGGCCTAAACTTACCGAGGCTGAAAAAGCCAAAGCGCGTAGACGGGAATACCTTAAGCGTTACACATAAACGGAAAAACGAAAGGATTCTGTTCGCAAACGCAAGCATGAAGCTCGTCCCTCACAAAAGTACCAAAGTGGTTGAAAGAATTGAACCCTACCGAAGAGCGAACGGTGACTCTCCGAACTCCTTCATGCAAATACGAGAACTGGGTGTTGATTACCTGTTCAGGATAAAAGGATCCATTGTCAACGTACCCAATAACTTGCACAAGACCGTAGACTGTCTTCCACTAAATATAAATGGTTCATTCCCATTATGTAAAATTGAAAAAAAAGCCTAGTTTTCAAATCATATTTCATGTATGAACTTGTGAATCCCAAACGGGTGTATGATGCAGATTACAATCTGCATCAAACACCATTGTACCAATCCGAAAATGTTAATATTGATCTCGATTGGCTGTTCAATGTCTATGCAGTCATCAAAAGAATTTACACAGAATGTGTCAGAGCTGCATTTAAATACAGAGATGCCTACTGCTCCGGACACGCCAAAATAATTAAAATAACGGTAAATAACTACGAAGTAAATGTTACAAATTCTTGACTATTTTTGTTTGCTTTTCAAAAGGTATTACATGACATAAAGTACTATAAAGTGGTGAATGATATAAGCCTACGAATTATTTAGAAATAGTGGTGGATAAAAATCTACTAAATTGAATTTATTAAACCAAGAATCACAATTGATAAACTACCACTTTAAAATATATATTTGCTGTCCGGAGCAAGTTGACATGTCTGTAAATATGTCAGCGAAATAGTGTAACGAGCAGTTCAGGATTAACAGTTAAAAGATGTCCAAGATGAAAACACAATAAAATTTCTTTTCCAAAAAAAATTAAACTACAACCATTTTGCCTATGGGTAAGCTGTGATCATCTTGCGACGATCACAATTTTTTTTTCTTTTAAATTTATTTTCAATACGAAAATAAATTGTTTTCAATTTTTTGTAGGAAATATTTAAAAGTCTCAAGTTTGTGCATTCAAATAAAAATATCAAACACTAAACATTACTGTGGGTCCCCTTTTTTGTACTTTCGTAAGGAAACAAAAGTTTTCTAAAGAGTAATAGTTAGAAATAATAAATATTAATAAGTTATATAATTTATAACAATGTAAAATGTCTTTTTTTATTTTAAATTTTGGATTTTGCTACTAACATTTAGTTTATCACATTCATTATAGAGGTGATTTTAATTTATTTTACAACCGGCGTTGAACAGCTGACCCAATTCTAAGTTAAATTACATAGCCTAGTAATTTTGAATCCAACCCAGAACGCAGAAGACAAGGGGACATCTGGTTAAAGCCTTGTGACAAGCTAGCCTTCGTGGGAAACTTTTTGATAGAACTAGCCAGCATTTGGGTTATATGGAGGGGAAAACCATGAAAAACTCCCACGGTTAGCCTGACGGTAAGGGGACTAACCCATGATCCGTCTACCACTGAGGATATTTTACGTCAGCACTGTGGTTGGTGCGAGCAGGATGCAGAGGTTGTATCGACCAACAAACTCTGGGATTCGAACCTGGGTCATCTCAAAGGGCAGCGAGCACTCTATCCCCTGCTCCACAACGGCAATACAGAGGGGATTTTTGTTTTATTTTATTTTATAACCGTCGTTGAACAGTCGACCCAATTTAGCGCTTACTGCTACTAATGTTCAACTCCATAGCCTTGCAATTTTGAACCCAATTCAGAAGACAAGGGAACTCCTGGATCAAGTATAAGGAGATATTTGCCTTCGAGGGGGACTTTTTGATGGAACTAACCCTCACCCTAGAGGTGATTGGGTTACTTGAAGAGGAAAACCTCACACGGTTAGCCTGACGGAAAGGGGACTCTAACCCATGATCCATATACCACTGAGGATATTTTACGTCAGCACTGTGGTAGGTGCGAACTGGGTATGGAATCTTATACAGAGGTGATTGTAAGTTTATTTTCAACGAAATCTTTAAAATACATGGTAAGAGCTATGTTTAGAGAACACCATGGCAGCATAAATCGTAGTGTAGTGTCTGTCAATCAACGAGTAATAAACAGTCTAAGGAAGAACATAAGAGAATGAAGCTGCAATACCTGAGAAAAGAAATTTTATGCAATATGTATCGTATTGACTGACCTTAATACACATTTTTAGAATTCTGGTTAAAATTAAAGCAAAAAAATTATGCTCATTAGGAGGTGAAAAAACAAAAAAGATATCGAAATTTAACGAATCACTACAGAGGAAGGTGGGACCAGCTTGAAAGAATTGACGTGCGATTAATAGAAACGTCTTAAAGTTTCATAGGGCATAAAATTGATTTTACTTCTTATCTTATCTTTATCTCGATTGATACGACAGATCTTGATAGCGTGTTTGTTTCTTCCTTGTTTAAAAGTCAATTTAAGACCTTTGATATGCACGCTTTTCTACCTCAAATTTGACAATTAATATTTTGAAATTTTTTCGTAAAGTGAGAGAGGTGATTACAAGACGCATTATACAAAATGTAAAATACCATCATAAGCTCTTCTAAAATTCCACAAAACGTTTTCATCAGGGCTGGCAAGTTTTTGACACATGACGGTTTTTACCGGTTATTACCATGGTTTTTACCGTCATGTCAAAAACCCACATAGTTTAGGTAAAATTATATTTTTATTTGAGTTTAACTGCTTATAATTTAAAATTAAATAAATTTTGGGCAATAAAATTAGAAAAAAAGTTAAAAGATATTTAAGAACAGATTCTTGCATTTTCCCAACATGTTTATATCAAAACATACTATTTGAAGTAAAATATTAGGATACTAAACAAAATTTTCAACATTTCCAAGCATCATTTTGTTTGGCATATTACATTACTGAAGAATGTCAAGTCATTCTTGACTTAGAGTTTGTTAGTAGTTACAAGTTTTGAAAGTTTTGTTTAGCTTATTTCTAATATTTAAGAAATGCCAAATTTTAAATTCTTCTTTTTAGTTCTTGAATTTATTAATAGTTCCAAGCTTTTTTGTTTGTTTGTTTATTTCTAACAATTAAGAAGTGCAAAATTTTGAATCCTTTGCAAATCAAGCTATAATGATAAAAGTAAGTATCACTATTTTCAATAAGTATATTACAATATTTCTGTATGAATGTATATCCTTCTATAAGAATACATGTATATAGTTGCAAAATCAATAGCAATCATTTACAACATTCATTTATAAGGGCAATTATGTGAAAATAATATATTGTCCGCTATATGCCATAAATTTAAGAAAACAGTAGGTTTTTGACAGTTTTTACCGGTAAAAACACGGTTTTTACCACTGTCATGTCAAAAACCAGTTTTTGACGCCAAAAACCCAGCCCTGGTTTTCATAAATTATTAGCCACATTTAATGAAATAATAACCAATGTCTTGAATCGGTTAAGTTCTCTAATGGTGCCAAAGAAATTATCCAAGGGAGTGCGAAGTCTAAAATTAACATTACCGCACCGAAAGAGAACAAGCAATAGAATCCGTGAAAATCTCCCGGAATGAAAGCAAAAATCTCCCGGGAAATATGGAAGAGGTGTTTTTCAAAGAGAAAAAAAAAAACGACCATCGATTTTTGAAAGTCTAAGCTCAAGTTTGAGTACAGGTATGTACCCACACCTGGCAATCTGCCCCTGTGAAGATCATCACGAGACCACGCCTCACACGAATCTGAAGACACGCCGATCTTAAAAATGACAAATGACCGAGAGATTTGAATCGAATAAATTTTATAACAAGTGCCAACATCACTTTCTTGACCTTTGGAATGCTTTTGGGTTTAGAGTGAGACAGTCAAATTAAGCGGCTCATCCATGCACCAATCTCATTACTTATAAACGACAAATTTGTAATTAGGTTGTTTGTTAAATGTTCGATTTATAATTTAAATATTTGCGCTGTTCTTATCACGGTTGCTTAAGAAATTCTAAAATTCAGTGAGATAGTATGTTTCAATATTTCGTCCTCCAAGTTGTTTGCATCTACTGCTTTAATCAGCGGTTCCTAATTTTTTTCGACAATTTTTTTCTAATTTTTATTTGAGTTAAAAAAAACCTACAAAGTTGAACTATAACAGTCGTAAGCTCAGATTTGGGTTGGCTGTTCAAATATGAAATAAAATGTGAAGAATAGAATATTTTAAATCGGCTACGGAACCCTAAAATATCATACTTCTTTTAAAGAAACTTGGCATTATAAAAAAAATATTCATTACAGCTATGAATATGCTAACAAAAAATATTATTTGGAAAATATTTAATGCGAAGAATGGACGCACTGTAGCTCTGGGGATAGAACACCACCTCCCAATTAGGTAACAAGGTTCGAATCCCAGGAGTGGCTGGTTAATAGCAATTCAGCTCCCAACTCGTACTGACCACAGTGATGACTAAAATATCCTCTGTGGTAAACGGAACATGGGTAAGAATCCCCTTGCCGTCTGGCTAACCGTAGCCAGCACAATTCGTGGTTTTCCTCTTCATGTAGAGCAAATGGGAATTAGTTCCATCATAAAGTCCTCCATGAATGCTAGTTTTTCTTGATGCTCAATCCAGGAGTTCCCCTTGTCTTCTGGGTCGAGTTTTTAAAAAAAATCTACGAAGTTGAATTATAATAGTCGTAAACTCAGATTTGGGTCGGTTGTTCAACGCCGGCTATGAAATAAAATGTGAAGAATAAAATATTTTAAATTATGAATTTGTTGTTAGTGTGTGCATATGCTGAAAATGAATAAAATAAGCTAAATTAGAATATTCAAAAAAGAGCTGATAGAAACTATGATAACAGTTATCAGAAAAACGTACATAATTCTCTATTCTTGAATTTAGTTATTTACTCTTTAATTTCTAGGTGGGAATTACTTTTCTGTCTCCGAGAAAAATAGACCTGAAAAATAACAACTCGCCATGTGGCAAATCAACAAAAAAAGTGGCGACTTAAACTAATTACTGGTCACTTTCTCCCATCGCTTTTTTTAAAAATCATTTAATGATACAGTATATCAATATAGAAAGAGACTCTGGAAAACAGAATTTTCATTCGCATCACATTCTGGAAAACTGAATTTTTATTCGCATCACATTCTGGAAAACAGAATTTTAATTCGCATCACATTCTGGAAAACAGAATTTTATTCGCATCACATTCTGGAAAACAGAATTTTTATTCTCATCACATTCTGGGGAAAAAATTTTTTTATTCGCATCACATTCTGGAAAACAGAATTTTTATTCGCATCACACTCTGGAAAACTGAATTTTTATTCGCATCACATTCTGGAAAACAGAATTTTTATTCTCATCACATTCTGGGGAAAAAAATTTTTATTCGCATCACATTCTGGAAAACAGAATTTTTATTCGCATCACATTCTGGAAAACAGAATTTTATTCGCATCATATTCTGGAAAACAGAATTTTTATTCTCATCACATTCTGGGGAGAAAAATTTTTTATTCTCATCACATTCTGGAAAACAGAATTTTTATTCGCATCACATTCTGGAAAACAGAATTTTTATTCGCACAGAATTATTATTAAAACAAAATGTAGCAAAAGATTTAAAATGATATCTCAAAACATTTCATTTATTTATTTTTAAATCTGATAAACGATTCGAATTAACGAACGCCATTTTTGAAAATGAATTGCAAGGTAATAAAAAAAGTATTGCCATAATAGAATCTGAAATAAATGTAATCGATCCATTAGGCAACGCTGAATAATTATCTCAAGTGATATTAATTAGTTTCACAATAGCATATAAAGTTGAATGAAGTGATAATTAATGTCTGGAAGCACTTGTAGTCAGTAAGCTGACAGGATAATGGATGTTTGCTGCCGATTATCATTAGTGATTTTTAAAAAGGAGGAAGTTATACTTAACAGTATACTTTATTTTTAGACCTGAAAATAACCATTCGCCACGTGGCGAGTCAAAAAAAAAGTGGCGACCAAAATTAAACAACTGGTCACTTATTCCTTTTTTCTTTCCAAAATTGTTTAATAATAAAAGTACATTAATGTAGAAAGAGACTCTAAACAAAATTTTTATTAAAATGCAAACTGTCTCCATTCAACATTTTGATCCTTCAGAACTTAATTTGTGGGAGATTAATGTGGAAGGCGAATTTTTTAACAATTCACATACATCAATGTAGTAGTGTATTCATTAAATGTAATTTGCCTCCCCAAATATTTTTTAAAAAAAGTTCTTTAAGGCTGTTATTCGAAGGCTCCGTCGTAATATGAAATAATGCTTTTTTGCGAATAAGCTACTTTTATAACTGCTGTGAGTTTGCAACCTAAGCCCAGGGCCGCCTACGCTTATCTTGAAAATTGGCGCAAAACGTCAATATCGGAAAAAGCCACAATTTTAAGAAAATGAAAAGTTTTTGTGATCTAAATTTTTTATTATTTAAAAACTTACTCCAATGCTGCATTATCTGTGCTCATAAAAATTTGCAAAGAATTGAGAATAAGGCAGTCATTTTGATCATTTTCATCTAGGCGAAAAAATGTTGCCAAATTGGCGATTTTTTTAAAAAAATTTAATAACTCTTAAAATATTTAGGTTATTTGTCTCTTCAGGGGTCTGTCCAGACCGAATTTACTACCGTTTAGCGGTACCTTCACAAATTCAACTTTAGTAAAAACGGTAGTTTCACAAATTTAATTTTAGGAAAAACGGTAGTTTCACAAAATACTTTTTCTTAAAATTTTATTTTTGTATTCCTTAAGACATGGTAAATCCATATTCTTGCCATATTTTTGTGTTGGATTTTTAAATATAATTTTTAATTTTTCACAAATTATATCTAAATTTTCACAAAATAGGTACCTCTCAGAAAAACCTAGACAGACCCCTG
>NC_092211.1:67343547-67364586 GCF_043381705.1 Parasteatoda tepidariorum | reverse complement strand
TTCAACGCTTGGAATAGTATTCCTGACTCTTACGATCAGCTAAAAAAGCTCGCGTTTGCTGTTCTTTCCCTTTTCGGTTCTACATATATATGCGAACAATCTTTTTCAAGCATGAACATTATCAAGAGTAAACTGAGAAGTCGTCTTATTGATGAGAACTTGGAATCATGCCTAAAATTAAAAACAACAACATGCAAACCTGACTTACTCAAACTTTCCAAGGAGATGCAAGCACATTGTTCGCATTAATAAATATTTATTAAGTATGAAATTTAGTTTTATTTAGTGTACTACTTATTTAGTGTAATAAAAGTTTACTAAACAAGCAGATTTGGCTCCCAAGTTTTCGTTGAAATTGTTGTAATGTTCATATTTGGCTCTTTGGCTAATAAGTTTCCCCATCCCTGTACTAGGCGAATAATAAAAAAAGCAAAAAATCAGTACTGGGAAATACTACGAAATCATGCTAAAAATTGGAAAGCGCGTACCGACACAATTAAAGAGTGAAATNAAATTGGGTCGGCTGTTCAACGACGGTTATAAAATAAAATTAAAGAGTGAAATTTTTAGGGTAATTAATGAATCAGAGAAAATAACAATGGTTGTATCAATATGGGTATGTTTAATGTAACAGAATTGTTTTTGCCACCACTTTAATCTAAACATAACTAATCACGTCAGTTTTTATTTCAAATTAGGCAGTGGTAAATAAAATAAAGCAAAGAATTATTAGTCCAGCCTTCAAATAAATTGGTAATAAAACAGTTCGGGTGCAACGTTTTTTTATTTCGTTCTGAAAATGTCCCTTACCTAATTCATTCACAAAGTTTTTCAATGAATATAGCTAAAATAATTTTAACTTTTTTTTAAATTAAAATTATTAATTGCTTTACGTTACTGAAGTAAGCGAAATTTGTTTTTTGTTGTTCATCCCATTAGAATAAAGACATGTATTTAGCATCACTTGGCGTGATTCTATTGCTCGAGGACAACTCATAATAGTCAAAATTAACCGCTCAAGTAATTTCTTTCGCTAAATCTCTTTCGAGGCGCAGTAAAATCAAAATACTTATTTTTAAAGTATCGGTATTAAAACTACTTAATATTGATGCTGTTTTAATAATCACCAAATATATCAATATAATATTTTATATCTGTATTAGTATATTTGGTACTTATTACATAATCCTTCAACATTTGAGATTTTTGAAAAATACATTTGACACTGACAGCCAACTAAAGTCGATTTAAAATATATATATATATATAGAATTCTTATTAGAACTTAATAAGGACTTTAAAGAGTGACCATTTCTCTATCTGACCTTTGATTTATTGTTAAAATATTTATAAGTAGTGGTGGAATAGTGGTCTTTTAATTCTAATTCATTAAAATATTAATCTTTGTTACGACTGAAAAAAATATTTTCTAAAACTATGAAAAATGCGTTATAGAATTCTTATCAAAACTGCACAAATTACCATAATGCCAGTAGTACATATTACCGTCAGTAGTACACAATAATTAAGGGCGAGTACAATAATTAAGGGCGTGAATGGCGATTTTCTACGGTTTTCCTACACGAATTTCCCATTAACCTTTATCTTTGCACATAGCTTTTTTTTTTATTATTTACTTTTTTTAAGTAACACATATTATCAATATTAATAAAGCATTAGTGTCAATAATAATAAGACGATCTTCTATGGCTCCCCAAAATAAATATCTTTTATCCGTTATTTTTGTTTTTTAGTACTACGGTTTTTTTTTTTGTACAGTAGGGAACCGATTATCCGGAATGATCGGGACCATCGCTATTCCGGATAACTGATTTTTCCGGTTTTCTGAATCGCTACAAAAAGTCGTTTTTTTTATTGTTAAACCTAACTAAAAAAAAAATATTTGGAAATAATCTTGAAAAAACGAAGTAATACACTAATGATTATTTCCAAAATGATGCTAGGGTAAACAGCTTTCAAAAAAGAAAGAAAAATCCTAAAATCTTATGAGGAAAAAAAATTTGTTTTTGAAAAAAATAGCGGGAAAAGTTACCGAATTTCGTTCCGGTTTTTTGGTTTTCCGGTTTTCTGATTTCCGGATAACGGGTTCTGTACTATATCAATTAACATATTACCAATATGAATTAATTAACATTCGTAATATCAATAATAATTAATCATTGTCGTCAATTACGCTTTTTTACGGTTCTTCGAGACAAATAAATATCTTTACTCCATTACTTTTGCTTTCTAGTATATAGCTCATTTCTTTTATTTCAATATGCATACATTACCTAAATTAATTAAGCATCATTGACATCAATAATAATATAGCGATCTTTTACGTTACCCCTAAACGAATTAGAATCACATCCCTATTAATTTTGCCTTTAGATAAATAAATTTTTATGAAACCCTTTTTAAAAGAAATATAATAAATAAAAAAAAGCTAGTGGAACAACATTAAAAGTATAAATTTGGTGTTATAAACCACGTAATGCTGTTCATTGAATTTATCTGTCATAGCGAATATAAAATAATTAAATATTTAAATACGTGCAAAACTATTTTTTGATCAAATAGAGCTATAAGCTTGAAATTATCACTGATGTTATCTTTAAAATGTGTGAAAAATTGAATAGTCTATAGTTAAATTTAAAACAATGGCTAACGTTTAACCAATCAGAAAATTCCATTTCGTTTCTCGGTTATCCCGCTCGAACGGTTCGTTGTAGATGTTCTAATGTCGACAGTGACCCTCCTCGCGCTTCAAACTATCTGTATGCCATGTTTCATCGATTTTGGTTGGATGGTTTAGGAGTCTATAAAGGATACACACACAGACAGACATTCCTTTTTTTATATATGGGTCATTCTCACAAAAACAGTCATTTTCATGTCCCCAGTATATTTTATGTTTGTTTTACAACTTACGAAAAAAATTTTTTCAGGGAAAGTGTCCGTCAGAATGCAAGCTAACAAAAGAATAAAAATAAAATTATCAATTTTNATAAAATAATTAAATACGTGCAAAACTATTTTTTGATCAAATAGAGCTATAAGCTTGAAATTATCACTGATGTTATCTTAAAAATGTGTGAAAAAATTGAATAGTCTATAGTCAAATTTAAAACAATGGCTAACGTTTAACCAATCAGAAAATTCCATTTCGTTTTTCGGTTATCCCGCTCGAACGGTTCGTTGTAGATGTTCTAATGTCGACAGTGACCTTCCTCGTGCTTCAAACTATCTGTATGCCATGTTTCATCGATTTTGGTTGGATGGTTTAGGAGTCTATAAAGGACACACACACAGACAGACATTCCTTTTTTTATATATAGAAGATAAGATGCAAAAGCATAAATATTAGTAAAATAATTCTTATTCACTGTAAATCAAGATTTACTTAAACAAAGTTTTTTCAGTAGTAACAATAGATTCATTGTAATTCAGAAGGCTCTGATAATCAAAATTATAAAGCATTAAAAATGAATAATAGAATGATCCAAAACAATTTATTGAATTTACTCAGATTTTATTTCAGATTTAGTTCCTCCCAATTTTATTGCTTATCATTTTGCTCAGTTAGCAATGCAACTTTATATACAATTTTGGTTACATTAAAAACTTTACAATTGTTTTTAACCAAAAAAAGTATTCATTGAATAATGTGAAAAGTCAATTCTTAATTGTGTGTTACAATTTTGCATTTATTATTTTAATTGCAAATATTGATCACACAGTATTTTAAATTAACCTAATTATAGAAGTAAATTAACTTATTTACTGTTTTATTATAAAACAGTTTCAATAATAGTTTAATAATGTCATGCCAAAGGATTATTTTACGAGAAAGGAATTGAAATAATAATTAAACTAGCAGAGAATACGAAAAATTTAGAAACAACTAAGCTAGAAACAACAACAACTAACTAGAACTGAACTAAAAACTGAACTCAGTGGGACAGTAGCCCATGGAAGGCAGAGGCCTACTGGGCCCAGCCCAGTTTTTATGTTCTTGAGCTCTGGGGCACAGAGCAGAAGTTTTGGTTGATCAGTAAAAGACGGAACCTACAGAGTTTAGTCCCCAAGCATGCTTGAAAAACATCTGCTGATCCACTGAAAGGGTGAAAGGCCGACTTAACCATGCCATGTCAGAGGATAGAACCCTGGGTCTCCTGCATGGGAGCGTGAAATGCTGCTATGATAAGTTACATACCATTTTAAAATCTCACTTAACAAGGTAATGTCAGAGGATTTCTTTACAATAAAAGAATAAGAATAATAATCTAAATCAAAAACATAATTGCATAAAATACTAAGTTATAAAGATAAAAAAAGGAATAAATAACGTTTTTGAAAACAAGATAAAATGTCTAGGGAAAACAAAAGAACTCAAAAGTCAAAAGAACCCATGAGTAAAGTATCACAAACCAGCTTTCATTTAAACATTGTCGAAAACAAAGATACTTTAAAACCATTTATCTAACAATGCATTCTATTTTACAATTATATTCTCCTAACCATCCCATGACTTAATATTCAAGAATTTACACCAGTGAATTGACCAGGTTAATTTTAAATACAGGAATGTAAGACAGAAATACTACACTCCAAAAATAAAGCAATTTCATACTTTCTTTTCTTTTGCATACAAAAAATATTTAAAATAAGTATAATTAATCCAGATCCAATGAGAGTATAATTTTTTTTTCCTTTTTATAAGAGATGTTTAGTTTTATATTTTCATTACTACAACATTTAATGTTATAAAATTAAACTATTAAATGATGTACTTAGTACAATAAAAACTGCCAGAAAAATGTTACATTAGATTATTAATCGTTCATGTTTTATGAAAGTCCCTTGATTAATGTATAAAATTTTTTTAACAAATGAAAAAAACTTACATTTTCAAAAATTCCTAAGAACTTGATAAATTTCATTTAACAAATTTTTTGTACAATATTTAGCTACAGCTGGAAGTCAAATTTCAATCAGGCCTTCAAAAGTACTTTTTAGGGGAATAAGTGTAATTATTAAAAATAATTACATAATCAATAAAAAATTTAGAATTTCGTAAAATACATAAAGCTTAAACTTTAGCAAGATTATTGTCAGGACCCAACTCAACGGGAGGAGGGAAGGACTATTGTGTGCTTGACCAGCTTAGGACTTAGTAGAAATTCTTTACAAAAAAAATTCCATTGGTAACCAGGGGTCTGTTTAGAAGAAATTTGGGTCCGTTAACAGACCCTTCACAAAATATCTTTTCATAAAAACAGACCCTTCACAATATAAATTATATTTTAATCGAACCTTCACAAATTTGTTTATCTTCATTATCATTTTGTTAATCGAATAAACCCTTCCCAGAGGGGGGGGGGAAAGATGGTTTGAGACAAACTAAGTTTTCTAAGTTTCCCTAAGTTTAAATTCCAAATGTAGTATTCTAAGAAAATGCTTCTACTTTTACTAACATCGTGTGCACAATCTTAATAAATATTAAATCATAATTTATTTATTTTTTTGTAAATAAATAATTGATCAATTTATATTTATTCATTCAATTAATTAATAGAATATTATGTATAGTTTATAATTATGAATACTTTTCACAATTTTACAAAAACAGGACCTTTCAGAAAATGTCTGGATAGACCCCTGGTAACTCAAATAATATAAGTCATTAATCAAAGTTCAGCTTTCAACAAAATATATACCAATAAATAAATTTGAATTTTAAATATACTATGTTTATGGAAATTAAAATTTCGAGAATCATAAGGGAAATTACTGTTTAAAAAAAGGGCTTTTACAAACAACTTACAAAATATGAATAGTACAACTTTAGCGTTTTAAGAAATGGCCCCATGATGAATTTCGTCCCAAATTTTGTAATTACACACAAATTATTCCAAATCCCATGCATAATCATATTTTCATGCAACAGATAAAATAATTCCCTCCTGTTCAAATTATTTCTTGATTGAAGAACTCGTACTCATGAGGACCACCGGCATAACACGAGACGCATACGAAATATGCTGTCAAATGTTTATATTGCTAATCTTATTAAATTTTATGAAATCAAGGTACATTTAAGAACGTAATTATGTAATTAACAAAAAGGTTTTAATAAAATGGTAAAATTATAATCAGCTACATGGTAAGAATAGGTAACAAGACAATTTTCGGCATTCGGGAACGCCCCGTTATGGATTTTTTTTAAAAATTAAAATCAATAATAAATTAAATATTACTTACGGTATGATTTACGCCCCACATGAAAACGCTAAGAAGTGGTTCATTTGCACGAAACACCTTAGCTTTTTGATGCTTTGGCTTAAAATGTTTCTTTTTAACTTTACTACCAATAATATCGACGATGTTTGTTGACATTGTTATGGCAATATAACGCTTTAAAATACAGTCAATATAAGAAAAATTCAAAACTTCGCATTTTGTTATGATATGTATTAATAGTTCATTTAATCTGAATACAAAAACATAGATAATTTAAGCAACACCATAAGTTAATTGGTAAAATTTGAAGCAGACAGCCGTAAAAGAATACCGATACCAATTTTGCGCAGTGAAAACTGTAAACTTTGTATTCTTAGCGGTTACAGTGAACAAAACCGAGTATTTACTGGGAATGAAAACTAACATTTGAATCAGGATTATTCCTAAAAGCAACTTCTACTTTAACTAGTTTGGTGTTTTTAAAAACCAGAATATATCAATCAATGTAATACTTATAAGAACAATAGGCTAAAACTTAATAAATTACGTTCTCATTTTGACAGTAGGAATTGAAATGAAATTTCGCTTCACAAAATGTAATTAACGTAGCCCCAGTATCTTTTTATGCCATAATTAATTGAGTATTGCGTTGAATTGTACATCATTCAGTACAAATCAATGCAAGAAAATTTTACAAAAGATTAATACGCAAAACTAGAACTATTTTTTCAATCAAAAAAAAATACATCATTATAGATTGTCTTTATGACAAACTGTAAGCAATATTTACAGATATTTAATTTAGAAGCACGAGTTTATTTCAATATGAATTATTTATTCGCGATCGTAGCACTTGACTACGCCATCTGGATAGAATAGAATCGGTTCCATGTCTCTTGACTCTCCCTACTTCCCTTTCTTTCCTCGATTTAGTCGTATCAAAATGAACTACGATATTTTTCGTTTTCATTACATTTTTACCATTGAATTTAAATGCCAAAGGCATTTTCTAAAATTTTCATGACACTTTCTTTTAAAACTATGCTTAATGCAACTTTAAGTTCCATATATATTCTCAACTTAAAATATTTTAATCTGTTTCAAAATCAAAATGAAACCAACGTTATTCCTTTCCCAGAAATTTCAAATTACAATAGGTGTGTCTAAAAGTATACAGGGATTACGAGGGAAGAAAAAATAACGCATTCGATTATTTATTCAAAATTATAAACTGTTGAAAAAGTATCATGCGTATAAGGTATCAGGAAAGGAATTATAAATTTTAATTTTATGCACTCAAACGGCCATTTTTAATAATGAACTTAGCATGATATTTTTAAGAAATTTTAATTTGTGCGAAAGACGATTAGAATCCATAAATTTGTAACTAAAAATATGTGTATATAAATTTACATGGAGTACGACTTGATAAAAAATTCAATATTCAATTATTTTCACAGTGCTGACCTGAAATATCCTCAGTGGTAGACGGATCATGGGTTAGAGTCCCCTTGCCGTCAGGCTAACAGAGGAAGGTTTTCCTGGTCCTTCCACGAATATTTTAAGTGTATCAAAAATCCTCCACGAAGACAAATTTCTCGCAAAACTTTATCCAGGAGTTCCCTTGCCTTCTAGATTGTGTTCAAAATTAAAATGTTACGAATATGAACATTAGTAGGTGTAAACTCAGAATTGGGTCGGCTGTTCAACGCCGGTTATAAAATAAAATATTCAGAAGTTAATAACTGTTATAAAAAAATACCGTATGTGCTGATCTAGTGTCTACTGAAATGCAACTACAGACTTTGACATCCTGAAAAGACCATTTGCATTTATGAGCTTATTAAGGAAAGAATTTTTTTTTTTTTCTCTAAATTTAATTTTTTTTCTCGAAAATTACAGCAAGCCTTTACTTTTTTTTTTAAACTGAAAATAATAATTATTTATCCCTTGTTGTTGAGAAATATATCTCTTCTCTTTCTCCAGATTTACATTTTAAAACCTCGCGCTTTACTGTGATTGAATTAAAAAAAGAAGATAGAAAGAAATTAGATGTCACTCTGAACATAAGATGAGATAAATGATAAGATTTAATGGATGTATACAACATTTTCAAAGTGTCTCTAAACAGCGTAAGAGGAAGAAAAAAAAGTGAAATATTTTACTATAGATATTTTTGAAAGCGGGGCTAATAATCACTTGCCTTATTTTACTTATCACTGTCTAATTTAAGTAAATATCATGCAAGTACACTCATAACTAATGTGAATTAGTTATGTTGAAATTAAAGTGAAAACGGAAACAATTCTGTTGCATTAAACATTGATGTGACCACTTAATATCATTTACTCCGGTTAATAAATACCTCTAAAAATGTCCCTTACCTGATATCTGCAACAAAAAAAAGCACTTTAATTATATTATTAATACAATATTAGAAATCCTTTACTTTTTGTGGATATAATCATATGAGCTGATCACGAGATTATATAGTTTCATTATTTTGTTTTCCAACTTTTTAATTTTTTTAAAATAAAATTCTCACAAATTTTTTATTTTTATAATGTTTCTTCTTCGCTTTTCATAAATCTTAATTACATTATTCTGTTATTTTTTATTATATACGTATATATATAATTCCAAGTTGCGACAAAGCCACTGGAAGAATAATTAAGAATATTTTAAGTTCTTGTAGTTCATTTACGTCGCACTAGAGCTGCACAATGGGCTATTGGCGACGGTCTGGGAAACATCCCTGAGGATGATCCGAAAATAAGTTATTACCTCATAAAAGAATCAGCACAGTAGAAGGAAACTAAAATCATTAACACGAAATGACAAACTAAATAAATAATGGAAATAGCAATCTAACTATCAAATAAGAAAAATATTAAAAAGAAATTAAAGTGGAAGCACATACATACGTAGCAGAATCCAGGTAATCGTTCATTTAGTTACGATAAACATATTGACAAAATGTTCCTACATAAAACTATAACAATTGTGTATTTTGTAAATAAAATTTTCATTACTTTTGTGGAAAGGAATTGCGCAATAAAAGAAGAAAAAACATTGAGGAATGAGAAGTAATCGCGTGGGTTTGTCTAAGCTAAGAACTCTCCCCGCCCCGAAGTCTGAGGTCGTCTGGCGCTATGGAAACAATTCATTCTAGGACTAACACAATAGATCGAAGAAAGAGATTCCCTTTCTCTCTCTGACCCGAAATAACTCCAAAACAGTGACCCCGCATCCCTACTTGAAATAGTCATACCTCGTTACCATGGTCACCGCCACGGGTCCAGACGAATGTTTGGGGTAGTTCTTATTTTAGACAAACTATATGCGACACAAGCGAGGACCAGAGCCTCCAAGTCATTTATATTATTATAAGAATTTGGATAACCGTAGAAAACTGTTGAATACAAAATAATAACTAAAAGGGCAATAAAAGAAAATTTTAATTAGACATTTTTTTGTTTTAAGTTTAAAGCAGTTGGCCTAATCTGACATATAATAGGTTAAAATGTGATCTGTGGTACCAATCTCGCGCATTTAGTAGATGCTTTCCTTTGCAAACGAGGATGGTCCTACAAATTTGACACTAAAGACTGGAAGGGACAACAATTAGACAAACTATTTACAAGAAATAGGGGTGGAATAATTTTATTTCATTTGCAGACTTTGACCAGCGTAAAGTAATGCAAACACATGTGATTATCAAAATGCTTTCACAATACTATGAGCCAGTCAATGAAATTGTAACACTAGAAATATTCTTTGTTCCATAGTATTCCTACGCCAGGAAGCGGTGCATTCTATTTCAAACCGTGTTTATTTCCGTTCAAAATGGGTAACAGTTTAGTGAACACCCTGTATACACAATAAGTACCTAATGAGCCGCTATGGCTCAGGGGTTAGAGCGTTTGTCTTCCAATGAGGAGAACCGGGTTGAGGTGAGTCAATTAGGTGAATTCCGCATCCGGCTTGCACAGACCACAGTGCTGACGGATCACGAGTCAGAGTCTCCTAACCGTGGAAGTCAGTCTAACCATAGGAGTTTCTCGTGGTCTTTCTCTCCATGTAACGCAAATGCGGGTTAGTTCCATCGAAAAGTCCTACACGAAGGCAAGTTTCTCCCAATACTTGAACCAGGAGTACCCATTGTCTTCTGGATTGGGTTCAAAATTACAAGGCTACGGAGTTAAGCATTAGCAGTCGTAAACCCGAAATTTGGGTCGGCTGTTCAACTACGGTTATGAAATAAAATAAGTACCTACTTAATGTAGATAATTAGCTTTTTACAGCCAAAAAAATTTTATACCTACATACTTATTACTTTATTTTAAAAAAACTTGTTTTAAAAAAAATTTAAAACCTTCTTATGTTAGAAAAAATAGCCAAACAACAAAATTCACCACTAAAGCTCTTAAATTTTTTTTGCTAAAAATTTGAACAGTTTCTATTCAAAGCGGTGCTGGAATAATAAGACTTGTTGCTGAGAAACATCATTTATTGCATAGGTGATACAACTGGCAACTAATACCAGTCATCAGAATAAAGTGCTACATAGCTCTTAAATCATAAATATGGTGACAAATATTTTACAATGATCAAATAAATACATAAAACTACTGAAGCTAATATATTAATTGTAAAAAAGTACCTCTGATACAATAACATTAAGAGAAGTAAATAATTTAACATAATAAAGGACAAAATGTATGCTTTACACATGAAATGTGTACTTGAACTCCACTAAACATAAAGCTACAGTAACGGACCAAAGAAATAAATTACACACTGAATATGTGACAATGAGGAAAAGAAAAAAATACGCAAACAAACATGACTTCCCTGATAAATAACTTTGGTGTTTCTTTTTCTTTTGCTTTCAGAAATTATAAAAACTTTTTTGATGCTTTGAGTTTCTGTAAATCAACAAAATCTAACGAGGAAATTTAAAAATACTGCCTGTAATAAATTCTCCAAAATTAGAAGTTTATTATAATACTTTTGAAATACAGTGGACGTTAGTTTAATAGGGACATAAGTGTTACAAAAACTTCACTTTAAAACTAAAAACATATTTCAATTGGAAAATGCAAATTAATAATAAGTGCAACTTTATAGTTAAAGCAAATTTAAAAGAAAATGTTAGGAAAATTAATCTGTCTTCACAAAGTATAGCTTTAGAATTCTTATCGAAATCTGGTTTAATTAAAACTAAGCGGTTACAAATAATTAACAATAACAAGTGGTAAATACAACCAATGTACCCATTGAAGGGAAAAGTACAACCGAAATTGGACCTTAATGAAAGGAAAAATTATAAACATTAGTGCCTATGTCATTGGAAAAGGAAATCAAAATGCAATAGCGTTTATTTCTATTTGATAGACTATTAAAAAATGATCATAGCCAACAGCTTCAAAATTACTAGATGAAGTTTATCTCTCTCTTTAAATGGATTATTATTATTTTTTAAAGTATGGGTTTAGTTATTAAATAATTGTTTGCAATATTCTCAATATCACTTTCTTAAACCCAATCTTTATGTTTGCCAAAAACCAGCCATTTTTGGTGATAGATGTTTATGTGTGGATTTATTTGTAGCATTCTTGCACATATCCTTTCTTAATAAATGATGGGATTGGGGCAATATAGTGATAAGCCACATCCCCCCCCCAAGTAGGTATTTTTACATCAACTTGTTCCTTAATATTGCTTTTTCCCACAATTAGTATTAGATAATAGAGCATTACAGAAAAATATCTACATTCAAACTCAGTTTTTTTTTTCAAACCATATAAGTTCTAAAATTTTGTTTTAGTAATAGTTTGAACATGGGACTTATCATTGTTTGAACAAACAAAGTATTGTAATTTTTTATGTTCTAAAGATATAGAGAATTCACCTATTTATAAAAACAAAATAATTTAAAAATAAAATCAACAAGGATAATCTATATCTAATTTTTTACTATCTATCTTTCATAACTTATATCACATAGAAAAGTCCACTGTATTCTGATAATTTAAAAACATAAAATTTCTAAAAAAATTCAGGAATAATAAGAGTAAATTTACATGTTCTAACAAGTAAAATTGACCAATATTTTTTTATGGCAAATATGAAGTATATATAAGCTTTTCATAAACATAAAAAAAACCCATTAATATATATACATATTAGTTACTAATTTTAAATTCTTTGTAGACTTTCAAAACTGGAATCTAAAAATATTCTAGCATTAGCAGTACAAAGTTTAATATTACATTATTGCTGATTTTACAATAATATCACACAATACTGCTATTAATATTAAAACTTTACTAACAAACATTAGTAAAAATAAAAATAATTTATACAAAAAGTAACTGTTTTAAGAGTATGTTATAATAATAGCAATTAATTGATGAAGATTAAAAAAATTAGCTAATACACATTTCATAAAAATCACATAAAAAGTGTTCTAGCATTTTACCTATAAATATATTTACAAAAAAAAAACAAAAAACAAACAGATATGATAGAACTAGGGAAAGTGAATCATCAAAGTGAAACAAATTAAATCAATCAGTTACATATCAATGGATTTTATCTTAATAGGCAGTTTGGAATCTTAGATTCAAATCAAATGAGTCAATGGTTTTTATTTAAATTAATGAATTATAATGAACAGATTTAAATCACTCATTAAAATCAATTAATTCAAATCAACAGAATCATTGGACTGGAATCATTTTCGGAATCGGTGATAAAACAAACCAATACATTTTAGGAAAAGTATATTCAAATCATTAGAATATAATTAATCAATTCAAATCAACTACATATAATTAATTGATTCAAATCAACAGATTATAATACAATGATTCAAATCAACAGATTATAATACAATGATTCAAATCAGCACAAGAATCATTGATACAAATCATTGATTTAGTTCTTAATTATAGAAGATAGAAGTTAATTTGAAAAAAATAACATCAATTGTAGATGTAATCTACAATTAATTATTGAAAAATTGCTAGTAGAAATTACCAAGAACAATATTGGGGAATTGAATTACAGGAGATACAAGATGCAGTCAATAATTTCAAATAATTAACGATTTATTTGTTAAAAATTAAAATAAGCATTTTCAACTACTGAGTTTTTTCCTTGTTGTGTTTGTAATTAACAAGTAGACTTGGAATATGCAATTTCTCCAGCATGCAGTATAATAAATTACTATAAGGTTAAACAAAAAAAGAAAAAAATGCAGTTTTCTACTGAGCTAATGTGCAAGGTTTGCAGTTTTTAATGACACAGTAAACAACAAAACTGCATTGTTATTAGAGTTTTTTTTTCCAATATTTTCCTAATACCCAGGAACAGGTTTATTAATTTACTTAAACGAAGACAAAACAAACCCAGGATTTTAATATCTCTTACTCAATTTAAGTTTAATATCAATCATAACATAAAATTGAATACACAGCCAGGAAAAAATTTGAACCCTCACCAGAAATTTAGGAAGAAAAAAAATTTATGTCACTGCCGAAAATCACGTGTTAGGATAAACAAATACAAGTTGGAGGACATTTTTACAATAAAATGACACAAGATAAATGAGATATAGCTGCACAACTTTTTTTTTTTAAAAAAAAAATGACATTGAACAATAAGTAGACTGCAACATGCAGAATAGATACATTTTTCAAGATGAAACTACTTCAATTACCAACATGAAATGTTGTTCAGTTATGACTATGACAACTGTTGGATTAATTTAACAAATCTCTCATTTTAAGGAACTAGTTCGATGGAATATGCAATACTTTTAAAACACATTTTCAGAATGAAACATTAATTAAGAGATGCGTAAATATCTATACATGAAATTATGAGTCATTTTGTTACTCTTTTTATGGTTTTCGAACTTTATATTTCTTATTTTTAGCACATATATTTTAAATTAGGGAAAGTAATAAAGTTAGATTTTGAACACAATTTATTTTTACACTAAATATAATAGTTCTGATACATAATAGACAACTAGTCATCTTTTAATTTAGTGACATAGCAAAGTTAACTGTTAATCGTGTTTCCAACTAAAACGTAAATATTTGCCTCTACTTAGATCAAAATCTAAACAAATTCTGGTTTTTGAAATGTGCTTGTCTTCCTCCTAGCAGGGCTGGCTAAGTAACAGAACTGAGAAAACTTTCCTGACTTCGAATAACAACAAATGTTAATGCAAATATTTACAGAGAAAACACAACAGTTAAACAGGCTCTGCTCATGACTAGTGTATTAATTAACATAAGTAAGTGTTAAAGAACAGTTAAGAAATAAGTGTAGAATATCTTTCGCATGCAATGAAAAAGTATTGATTGTCATTAATCATTTCTTACAGAAAGTATTTTGATAAATAGTTTTTTAAAGTATAATTTGGCAATTGGTTGTTAAAGTGTTAGCACAACATGTAATTTTGCAAATGAGAAAACTAAACACAACGATACAAATACATTAGTTTTAAAATATATTTCACTAAGAAGCACTAACAGGTAAAACCAACCATTATTTTACCATAATAAATATGTTATAGGTGTGTTAAATAAGATGTGAGATCAAAACAAATATCTCCAGTTATTTCTAAAATTTGGTACAGTAATTTTAATCTTTGTTTGTTACCGAAATTTATTACTTTCATAGTTTCTTAATAAAATCTCAAAATATATACCTCAATAAAAAAGTAAGTTAAAATGCATTGACTTTTTTTCCCAATACTTATATAATTATTTAAATATAATCATTACAACATTTGTCTAAAATTATACTTTGAAGTAGGTAAATAAAAGTTAATATTCAATGTAGGATTAGGAATTTATAATATAATTTTTTAATTGATAATAGCATATCATAATTTTACCTCTAAATGATTTTTTTAAAATTAATGATTTGTCCATAAAATTTTTAAAATTAGTTTCATAATATTAAATTTAGGATTGCCTTAGTTACTAGTTGCTTTTATGCATACTTTAAATAGAATTTTTTTTAAAAGAACTATTCTCAAAATATGAAGAATAAATTATAATGATATTTTTAAGCTAGTATCAGCTATGTTCAGATTCCAGGCAATGTACTAATATTCTTTGCAAAGTAATTATAAATAATAAAAGTAATAAGGCATTTAAAAGAGTTTATGCTCCAAAATTCAGTCTCAATTATCAGAATTTAGCTGTCAAAATAAATTTTTTTCCTAAGTAATTAACGATAATAATTAAACACTATGGAAACAATTAACAATATGGAAATACATATTTGGTTGGCAAATTATTATTTGTAAATACATCAATTATTTTTTTACTTACATTTTATTTCAATATTTATGCAAACATTTTAATATTTTTTTTCTTTCAAAATTGAAGCATACTCAAGCAAAATTAAAGCAGCTAAAGAATATATTTCACTTTTAAATCTGGCTAACATTGGGCTTTTTTTTAAGATTAAATTTTGAAAAAGAATGAATTAATAACTTGTATTTTAATATATTTACAATACATGTAAACTATTTGTTTTACATGTATTTAACAGATTTCTTTGATGACTGAAATACATGCATATTTTTAATTTTACTAAGAAGCAAACAATATTTAAAATATTTTATTTTAAAAAAAGTTGAGTGGTTTCTGAAATGAACAAAGCATTATCTGAATATTTAGCTCGTAAAATCATTACCTGTAATACATTTGCAATATCTGCAAATTATATCGTAGCCTACCAGCAAAACAAATGAAGATAATTAGTTCTTTCATAATACTTAGTTTTTCATTTTTTAATAAATACTACCCAAGTTGAGTTAGTAATTGAGTTTTTAATACTAATGTCATTCTTCTAAATTTCTTTATAAACAAAACCATTTATGTTCTCATTCACATCAAAAATATATTTGTTTTTAAACACTAGAAAACGTTAAGAGCATTACATTAAAAGAAAATTCAAAAACAAAACTTGTGAACATTAAATGTAAATAATTAAGAGGACGCAACACCACACGAGAAACTTTTCAAGGTAAATTCTGTTTCACCTCTATCGGTTGTTAAAATTTTTAAGTTTAGAGAAAATTGAGTTTAGGTAAACCCAAGTAAAAAGGCAAATAAATTATTACAAGATAACTACCTGCCATAATTTGTTTGCCTTTTAACATTCAGCACTTGTTTTTTTTAACTGAACTTAATTTTTCTATATTTTAAACTATTTATGTAGGTGAAAAGAATTCACCACCAAGCATTTTTCTTGCAGTATTGCATCCTCATAATAGTATCATTTCAAAGAAGTCTACAGCACACAACTCTCGAATTCCATAAAATATAACGAGTTGATCATATGTTTAAAATTCACATCATTTAAAGACACATTCTATAAATACATAAGCAACAAGAAATTCAGCACACATGACGTCATGGAATAAATATGTTAAAATACACAGCAAAAGATGCTGACAATGTAAAATTGCAAGATTTTTTTCCCTTGGAAGAATTCAGGGAAGTTTTAAAAAAATATTTCAATAAATAAGGACAGATGAGTAATTATATTAAGTGCAACATACTTTCTGATATTGCTCCCAGAGTTACAACATTAAGGTGGGCAAAGATATGATAGGACCGTCAACTGTAAGGACAGCAAATAATTTTTCTTCTTCTTTTAAACAGGGTTTAACATTGCGGCAATATCCTCATTATATTTAACATTGTTGAATAATATCAGCAGGATGAGGAAAAATATTGCGAAAAACTGAGATATTTAAATAAGACTTCCTAAGTAGATTTAAAAAGCTTTCAACACGTGAATTAGAAATTGGAATTTTTTTTCTGATGAAAATGTCCAATAGTGCATCAACAGTTTAAATTATTATTAATTTCGATGTTTACAATACCCAAAACTCAGTTTCAACAGCATGCGTTAACATGTTTGATTGAAGATGTATTTAAGACTATAATTTATTATCTGCAGCATTGACTTAAAAGTGTTTGCTGCTGTAAAATACAACATAAATTAGTTACTTTTTGTGTTCAATGTTGAAAAGCTTGTTTACAAGAAAGTCAAATGAATTACGAAAATTTATAAAAAATGGTTACAATAAATGGTAAACAAATACAAAATAAAACTGCTCGCATTTTTTAAAAATTTGAAAAAGGAAGCCATTTTTACTGATTTTGAAAATATTTTTCATCAAGTTTTAAAATGAAATTTTTCCTTAAAAATATAAAATAGCTCATTGAAAAAAAAAGTTATTATAATGTCACTGAAATATACAAAAACATACAGTATTTTGACAAATATATATAGTTCTCGAATTCACATTACCACATTCAGTCCTCGGCAGATGATTGATTTTTTGGATGGAATATTTTACACATGTCAAACCAAATAAGATGGATAATAATACAACTAAACAGCATGGAAGTGAAAGATGAGATTTCTTTGACAAGAGAAAACAACTCAGCATGGTTAAATGTGAACTCGTGTAAACCCTGTAATTGCAATGACTTTTATGCCATTAAGAAAAAAATTGAGCACAATTTTTTCTCTTTAAAATATAGTTCATAATTTATACACAGAAGAAAGTTTCTTTTTTTTAGTTTAATTTATTCCAAATGAATATCCCCGTCTTTTACAAAAATAAAGGTCTTGAAACATGCTGCCCTTTTGGACAGGTCCTTCTCTCAACCGGTTTGACTTGGCACTCGACTACAGGCACACTAATACAAAGAAACGATCACAGGCCACTGGGAATGTTGTCTTCATGATTCACACACACACACACTTATGTCCCTTTAAGAAGTATTTTCTGCCTGCCCGTTAGAACGAGGCCGGTGGACCAGAAAATGAGTTAGTTTGGTAGGTAGGGAACCAACATTGAGTTGATAAAATTCGACCAGTTGGATAAGGTCGTAGAATTTGGTACGTCCACTGTCCAGAGAATAACAAAGCTGGTCCTTTTCATCAACCTGTAGGTATACAAGAAATATATATATTATATAATCAATGAAATTCAAAATAATAGTGAATAGTACTGAATCTTTGGAATTTTTTCTTGAATGGGCAAATTTATGAGAACACAGTTATCTTCTTATCTGGGAAATTTCAAATTAATTATTCAAAAATTTTCATGTACATTCAGTTTATATTTTCTCCAATTTCGTTGTTAAAAAGCCTTTTAATCATTTCTTAAATATTCGTAAAAATTGTCTTTTTTACTATTCCTAAGTATTTATAAAAAATCTCTAAATTGTTGGCATAAGCAAAAAAAATTTTTTTTGCAGGAGATTCATTTATTCTAAAATTGTTTAAATAATATCATGGGTAAAAAACTCTTAATTTTTAAGGGGCATTCTCACTGCATGCGAAAAAAATTGCAAATGTCATTTATGTATTTGAATCTGATATAGACCACAAAAGAAAAATAATGTATTTAAGGTTAGTCCCTCTAATAAATAAGACTGGAAGAAACCATATGATCATAAACTGTTGGGGTATTTAATTTTTAATTTTGCATACCGTACTTGCGCACAGGTGCATACGAATAAGCAACAAAGAGAAACTCAAAAGAGCATGAAAAGTTATTTCTACTTGAAGACATATAAGATTTTATACTCAGATTTAGAAGATTTAATGCTTCTGCATTTTCAAGACTTGAATCACTGTCATAACAGTTTAACAGTCTGCATAGTCAGATTTTTTAACAAAAAATAAGTACTTTTTAAGCACTCAAAAAATATTTTAAATTACTTTCTAAAAAAGAAAAAAAAATCATAATTAGGATCTGTGCAGTGATAAAAATTTTTTTCTATCGTTTAAAGTTATTAATTTATAAACATAAAATCAATAAAATTCATGAGCATTTTACAAAACTTTACATAATTCTGATAAATATTGCAGAGAAAAAAAAAATTCTTCTTAAAAGATAGAAAATTAAGCAATTTTTACAAACCCTGATTAAAAAAAGAACCTTTAAAGGGTTTTTAAAAAGCGTACTTCAAAAATAAGCACAATTAAACACTTTTTACAAAAGCTACACACCCTGTTTAAGTTTCTTATGAAAACTTTTCTTCTAAAACTGAAATTTTAAAACAGATCTTAAAGGTTCTTCTAAATGGTATTCTGATGATAAAAAATAATAATAAAATGTTTAGAAGATTCGTGGACAGTAAAATTTATCATACAAGTAATATATTTTTGAAGTTACAATCTAACATGCTTATTGTAAAATAAAATATATAAAAAATGGGCATTAAAGTTAAAGTAATTACTATACAAATGAGTACAAATAACAATTTAAATGACTTACTTGAAATATTTGGCAATGATGGACTTTATTTTTGTAAACATACGACAAAACAAAGCTTCCGGGATTACGTCTACTCTCTCTTACTAAAAAGACACTATAAAAGAAAAAAATTTTCTTACTAGTACAATAATCAGATATTAAATATAGCTATCAATATTGAAATTGATTCTTAGAAGAGAGACATATATGTTATGTAATATTATTTTTATAACTATTTTATTGTTATTATCTATAAATATAGTTACTGAGGAACAAGAAACATTTGTTAAATCAAATATATCATTTATATTAATAAAACCCTAATCATGGAAAGAGATTTTATAAGGCAAAACTTAAAAACATGAGATCATTTATTATTTACAGTAAAAAATATTAATTATCACGTTTATTGATTTTGGTTAATCTTGTAAAGTTAACAAAGAATTGCAGTTTATAGAATTGCATTATATAGCTCTTCGGCTGTAACAAATTCAGAGTGCAAATTAGGATATTTTAAAAGTTGAATATTAAAAAAGTATGCTGTATGAATTAAAATTGATTTAAATAATAAATATAACAATTCACAATATAAATGAAAACTAATTAAGTGTCAATGAAATGGATCTTTTCAAATTTAGGTCACTAGTTAACAAATAAAATATTGAGGAAGGATTCTTAGAAATGTTGAATTTCTTGAAGAGCAGATCTTTAACTTATTTATGTAGGAATGGGCTATTGGTGATATCATACTCAATGTGGAAAACTATACCTGTGCACACTACAAGTTAGACTAAAGGACAGATTGTTATTAACAGGATTCCCACTCTCAAATAAACAAAAAAAATTTAATTTAATATCTTTCAAGGACCTAAAATTAAATTTTTCAATGACCTACCCAGTAATATAGTTAGTATGCTGAAATACATGTCAACCAGATTTTATAATTATGATGAAGCAGAAATAGTATATTTTCAAAGCACAATGCTCAATTGACAAAGAAAAAGCTAATAATAGGCTTATCAATTTTACATTGTTTAATAGTTGCAGCATTTCTTAATGTGAAGCTCACAGCTATTAATGTAAATGGTTTGGTAGCTACATTGCTGGTTTAAATCAGTTTGAAGACGATCAAAAAATTTCCAAATGACATAGGCATACCTGCCAACTAAGACTGGTACCAGTAAAACTTCTTGTGAAAATTTTAATGAACCATATTAGAATTAATTAAAAAATAATATGACATTACACAAGCATTATCATAAATAATTGATAAAATTTATTATGTAATTGCAAGATTATTAAAATAAGTAGACTCCTCTTTTTAATTTGTTAAATAAAATTGTAGTTTATAAAAAATTTACATTGTAAGATAAAATTTAAAAATTTAGAATAACTCTTTATTACTTCAAAATATCAGTTATGTGTTTTGAACACAATAAAATCTTACGTAATACAATATTTTACAGATTACAAAC
>NC_092211.1:67301502-67342682 GCF_043381705.1 Parasteatoda tepidariorum | reverse complement strand
TATAAATCTCGTTACGTTAGCGATATTGTTGCTTCAAATTATGTCTTTCTTCCCTTTGAACTCCTATTTTGGGGATATTTCCACAGGTGAATAAAGAGATGATCAGTCATTCTGTCAATGCAGAGTAAAACTGGGGGTAGGAAATTTTTGCTACTTGTTTCCCTACTTCGGGCGTTTGCGGTATTCTGGGCATGTTGTGGTTTGGAGGGCTCGGTATTTAAAGAGTTAATTGCATTCGCCAAAACTTCCAGACAACAAAGATATTTATAGCACTCAGATTCGATAATTACAGCTTAGTCAGTGATTATTACTGTTAGAGGAATTACTGGCAAAACACAGGTTTTGAAACCTCAGACGGATCATTGAACTAATTCACTCGAGTCTTCCAGATCAGAACCCTACTGAAGTCAAAAGGCAGACTAATTTTTATTCTACCTACAGTGAGACACACTCCTACTTATATAGGCTTGACAATGAAATGCCGTAAACATTGGTTACCTTACTTTAAAACTCATAAGTTTCCAAAAACTGTCATTTTGTAGCCAAAATGGTCACCAAGAGGGGCAAAAACATTGCAGAGCCTTCCACAGGAATTACATTAGGCCTTATTTTCTTTCTAAATTAAAGTATAATCACGCAATTCGTTTGCAAATTTTCTTATTAAACTGATTATTTAGGGTCTGTCTGATATATATAGCCACATAAGCAAAGATTATTCACAAATTATACCAACATTTACATATTTGTAATAGGATTTTGAGTAATAAAAAAAATTGCAGTTTCTACTATTTTATAACAAGACATTCAATCTATGTAAAATATTTCAAACTACTAAAAATTTTAATTAAATACATATTATGTTTTATCTCCATAATAAGAATTAGTATAATTCATATGGGAGAAGGTTACATACCCATCAACAGTGCCATATTTGGTCAACAGATGTGTTGCTTCATCTCTAGACATCCCCCTGTAAAACCAAGGCTGCAAGAAATGGACTCCCATATCTGACTGCGGTCTAGCAGAGGGACTGGAGCTCAAATTTTGTGGGGAATTTCCACCAGGAGCTCGACAGTAAGGCAAGCGACGCTGAAATTTTGAATCATATATAAATACATTCAAGGCATTAAAGTTAGCCAAAATTACAAATTCAGGTTACAACATTTATTTCATTCCTTGTATAATATTTAATTTCTTGAAAAGGAAAATTAATTTCAAAGTAAAAGATTTTAAAGTCGATACCTTCCACGTATGGCCTTCAGCAGCTTCAATTGCTTTTGCTTCGCGGGGATCTTCTACTACACGGCTTTGAGACCCAGTAAAATCCATTGCCACACGGGGTTTCATTGGTGTGTAGTCCTAAATAAATATTTAACATAAAACACTTAATAATTAGGTAAATATTTATTAATATTTTTAATCATGAAAATACATAATAAGATTTTAAATAAATAGTCACAAGAAACTTAAGCAGTAAAATATTACCAGATTGAAAACTTCATTCACTTCAGAAATAACTTTTGCCATGTTTCAAGCACAACAAAAATAGGCACTCATTTTCCAGACTTGCCAGGAGGGAACGTAAAAAAAAAAATTGATTTAAAATGAATTGATCTTTTTCTCTCTCTCTCGGCTTCTTTTTCACGTTTTGTTTCTCCCATTTGTTTTTCTATTTTTTGATGGCAACTTAACGTTTTTATTTTAAATCATTTTTGTTTCTTCATATTAACATCTGGCAAGTCTTGAAAATGAACACCTATTTTTCATGCGCTTGAAACATGTCGATTGTTATTTCTTATTTGTGTATTTCTGAAGTGTATTTCTAAACGTGAATGAAGCTTTCAGTCTGGTAATACATAAAATATAATAAGAATATGTTTACATTTTCGATACAGAATTTAACACATCAACACTAATTTTGTGTTGACAATATGAGTTAAGGAAATGGTTTAAATGTTCCAAATATATGTGATGCTAACCAAACTGTTTGTGAATATAGTTACATGAATATATTTTTGTTATGTTTGTTAACTAACATTATATGAAAACATTTAATAAATATTTTTGTAAAAACACTGTGAATTGATGTAAAGGATAAACATTAGGACATTTGAAAACATTTAAAGAGAGATTTAACTTTTTCAATACTAACTTTCTGTAAAGTAATATTTGAATTTAGTATCTTTAGTATATGATTGATCAAGTCATAGAATTTGTTTAAGAAACCAAACAGAAAATCAGTGCAGTAAATGTTCCTCATAAAGCAAACCTTAAGATATGAAGCAGTATATAGAAGTTACAGAATTTTCAGTTAGTAGATAGATCACTTCACATATATTTAAACATATGTGCTAAACATTTGTGATATGCATCAGATCAATGTTAATATCTTCGAAATAATTTTTAATTAAAGATAATTTAAGAAACAAAAATCTGCATTTAAATATTCATTATTTACATGAAAAAATTCAAATTAGCGGGAACATGAGATATAAAATCCAACAAAATAATCTACTTTGGTTTGCTTTAGAGATTGTAAAATTAATGCAATTTAAAGAGAATTGAAGTTTATAGAATTATGTTACATAGAACTTTAACAATACAAAAGTGAGTAAAATAGTACTTATAGAATTATGTTACATAGAACTTTAACAATACAAAAGTGAGTAAAATATTACTTATAATTATGTTACATAGATCTTTAACAATACAAAAGTGAGTAAAATACTACTTATAGAATTATGTTACATAGATCTTTAACAATACAAAAGTGAGTAAAATGCTACTTATAGAATTATGTTACATAGATCTTTAACAATACAAAAGTGAGTAAAATACTACTAACAGCTGGTAAAGAATCAACAGAACTGGACACCCTATTTTCCATGGAAGTAACTGGACTATCTGCATAACGTGTAAGGACTTCTTTGTAATTCTCACGAATTTTCCTGCCATACTAGAAAAAAAAATTTTGTTAGAAATTTAAGTCTTTTTCATACAAACATATGTAATTAATTATAGTTTCATTATCAGAGAAGTTCATGCAAGTGTCTATTTCTTAACCTTTTGTTTATGGCTGGTACAGTTAACTAGACCCGAATAGCAGGTGTTATAATATAAGCAAAAGGTTAATCAATGAGTTTCACTTATGTAATAATTGTTTATTATTTTTCTTGATCAATTAGATCAGGTTTGTCTAAAGTAATAAAAATTAAAATTTTTATTATTTATCAGTTGAAAAAACTAGGGATGTTACAAAACATTCGGAAAAATATTTCTTGAAAAAGTTTTATCTTGTCTTTTATTAATTTGAATACATTTAAATAGAGTATAATCTAAAATCTTATTTTTCACTATACATTATTCAAAAAAGTTTTTACACTTATTTGTAAAAGTTGTACACAGCTTGCAAATATATGTTCTGGAAAACAAATGAAAAAGCGAAATATGAATACTTCAAACTTTATACTAAACAACGAGTTTTGTACTGCTGATTTCTTAAAATTATGTTTTGGCAAGTCAATTTAGTAGTTTTTTCTGACCCTTTTTTGTTTTAAGAATATCTTTTTTTTGTTGCATTTTTGATATTTTTCTTATAGCTTTCACTTTTTTCCTGTACGGAAATATAGATAACCGGTAACATAGGAAATTGTGATTTTCAATGTTAAAGTTATGTTTTTAGAGCTATGAAGTTTTTTTCTCTGTTTCTCTTTTGCTTTTTTTATTAACTTTTTCTTTAAAATTAATGATTTTATTATGCGGCAGCATTTTTAATAAACTTTATTCTTTTACCACCACCTCTTTGTTTAAAAGTCGAATTGAGGTTTTAAGTGTTAAATTTTTTGTTTATTATGAACAAAGGAAACGAAAAACGTTTCTATTATGATATAGCATTGAGAGGGTTCCTATTAGACTTCATTCTTTTTTCTTCACTTTTTTTGTGAAAATACACTAAATAGAAAACCAAGATGTTCAGCTTTAAAAACTTCTTGCCAGAATGTAAACGTTTGTTTTCATAGGTATTATTATTTTTTATAGGCATTATATTGAAAACACAACATTCTTTAATGTGCTTCTGATAGACTGTATTCCTTTTAACGTTTCATGGATACTTTTTTTCCCCATAAAATATTATTGTTGGCATTAAAACTTTTTTTAAAGAATTAAGAGGATTTCTTTTTATTCCACTTTTTTTCTTTTCAACTTGTAGGTTATTAGTTTTCTTTTCATAGCTTGTTTGTTGTTTTCCTATTTATTTTAAATATTTCTTATGGATAAACTATTAGATATTTTTCCACTTCTCCCCATATCAATAATGTAGCTAATGTTTACTTATTTTTCAATAATGACTAAACATATTTATATAAAAAAATAATATTCATTAATGATTTATTAAAAAAAAGTTGCTATTTGGCCGATTTTTTTAGTCGAATAATCGGAATTGGCTATTGTCAAAATCACTATTTGTTTCATCCCCAAAAAAAATCAGCTAAATTCTAAAATCTATCTATACAATCTTTTTCTATAATTCTGTAATCTTTGAAGATCAAGATTTCATTTTTCAAAAAATGAAAAAAATTAAAGCATAAAATATTGTTAAATCAAACACAGAAATTGTAGAATTCTTTGAAAAACACATCAAGGTAAAAAGGAGAAAAACAGAAAGATAGCAGTCATAAAATTAAACTTTTGAAACATATGATATATTGAGTTGAAAAAACTTTCTAGAAACTAAAAAAATTTTTATTCCAAAAATTTTGTTTATACAACAGGACATATTTTATGATAAAAAAGATTCCTTGATATAATATTTACAGATATTAAAGTGCAGAGCAATAAAATAAAATAATAGATAACATAGTAAATAAATTTCGTCATTGATGAAAGTATTAGATAAAAGAAGCAACATAAGTTACTCAAAAAAAGTTTTATCTAAATTACAAATTATCTATACTGATAAAATAACTGGAATTAAAAAACAATAATAGTATGGGCAAAACATTTTTAGATAACTGTAATTGTCAACAGAAATCAAATTTGTTTTCAAAATAAATTTGTTTCATAAGAATTTGAAACAAATTATCTATGTAAATAAAATAGCTGGTATGTTATAACTTATAATGTTCGTGGTGTATTTTTCGTTACAACATAAAACTTAGTAACATAAAATGCACTGTGAAAAGCAAAGACAAACAATAAAAACCAACAACAATTTAATACATAAATATATACACATTAATAACTTACAAAAAAAAGTGAAGCCACAATTAAATTTTATTTATGCAATTAACTCAAATTAAAAAAAAGTAATATTTTATGGACAAATGTAATTTAATGGTCTTGCTAAAATTTAGTTTCAATATTTTCCTATTTTTACCCCATAATTTTTTTTATTTGTAAATATTAACAAATATTTTCAACTTTCATTTTATTGATATGAAAAGCTTTTATTAACAAAAAAACTGGTTTAATGTTCCTGTGGTTATTAGTTTGACTACCTCTATAATAGATTATTTAATCTCTTGACTTAGATATAAAACAAGAATTGAAATTTATTCAAACCTTAGCTAATCGCAGTGCTACAATCCAACATTGGCGATGCTTCTCACTCTCACAGCACAGCCAAAGGAGATTTCTAGTATCCTCTTCAGGAAAAGACGTATTCTGAAACACATTAATTTAATTGAGCTATAAAAATTTCTTTAATGTTTATTACTCAAATAAAATTATGTAAACAAAAATAAGCATATGCAATACACATATAAATTTATAAGGATATGAAATTCTAGCAGACCTTTGCCCTTTAAACAAGGAAACTGCAATAATAAATAAATAACTATTATGTACTTGTTGCTTTTAAAACTAATCCAATTCACATTAGAGTTTTTTTAGCTACTAAGTCTTTACAGCTTTACATGATGAAATTGTTTTATTGAAATTGTATTATCGATTAATAGAAGAAAATGTCTGTGAAATCAAGACAACCAATTTTATTCATCATTACAATTATTCTTATGCAAAGACATATCAGGATGTCACTAAGTAAATATTTTTTCTTCTTCATTAAAAATTATTTGAAAAGATTTCGCATAACACATTTTAATATAAAAAATATAAGATTTTAAAAATAATTAGCAAAATGATGAACTAGATAGCGAATTCGGTTAACATTTATTCACGAAAAGTATAATAAATGAAAGTTTTAGGGAAATTGAGACAATCGGTTTCATTCACTCTTATCATCATTTCAGTTATTATTTTATGCAAGGAAAAACAAAGATTGTATTAAGAATTTTTTCTTTTTACCTTAATTTAAAATTGATTGCAAGTATTTTACTAATAAATTTAGCTATCAAAATATAAAATAAAATATAATTAGCATCATGATGAACTAGACGGCAAATTTAGTTAACAATGATCAATGAATAGCTCAGTGAATGAACATTTTAGTAAAATCGAGACAATCAGTTTTATTCATTCTTATCATTTCAATTATGCACAGACATATCAGGATGTCATTAAGATTTTCTTCTTCATTTAAAACTGATAGAGAAGATTTGGAAGGAAAAATTGAAATATCAAAATAAAAGGTAATGTCAAAAATAATTAAATTATTTTCATGATGAAAATAGATGGCAAATTCAATTAACAACAATGGCAAATGAAAAGTTTATTGTATAAACATTTTTAGTTAATCACACTATTAGTTTGATTCAATCTTATAATCTTTACTCATTTCAATTATTCTTATGCACAGAAACATCAGGATGTTATTAAGTATATATTATCAAATATAATTAGGATCAAGATGGCAAATTAAATTAACAACATCGATAAATGAAAAGCTCAAAATATGATAATTTAAATGAAACTGAGACATTCAGTTTATGAAATCACAAAAACAACAGAAAGTTGTTAAAATAATTTTTTCTCTCTTCATTGAAAGTTCATTATTAAAACTAAGCCTTTTTCAAATACAAACAAAATATCAACTTTTTAAATAAAGTGAGTAAAATGAAGGGAAATTAAATTTAATATATATATTAAAAAAAATTAAAAATTGCAAAGCAGTTAAATTATTTAGTTTTTCATGAGAAAAACAACTAAATGATTGAAACAAGAAACAAAATTAAACATAAACAAAATTATCTCCACAGTTTTTTTTTATTGTGATCTCAATTTCAAATAATTATCACATTTGATCAAGTAAAGATAAGTTGATTTGCGGTTAATCAAAACATTTTGGTACAAATTTTGAACTTCATTGCAGATAAGAATAAATCTTGCTCATATTTTAAACACACATTACTCAACACCAGGTTAGTTATTTTCACATATTTTTCTTCTTATCAGTTGCAAACATATCTTACTTTTAGGCAGAAGCTGTACGATGTTGGTGTAGCAGAACCGGAATTCTCAATTGGTGTGTAAATTTCATACTCTGTTAAATCACGAAACGGCCAAAACTGTTGTTTTCCATCCTGTAAAACAAGTAAAAAAAAAAATAGTTCAATTTTAGAACATTTATATAACTCTATATATTATGCTTAAAATTCATTTTATGTATTAGCCATATAATACACTATATTTAAATTAATGAACTTCATTAAAAAAAAACAGATACACAGTAACTTAGATCAAATGTCAGTCACATTGTCAGACTATTAACCAGTACTAAATTTAATTACAAAAACCTGATAGTTTAGTATTAAATACCATCTTTATACATAGAACTGATAAAAAATTTAAACTTCTGCTGTTTGTAAACATTATTTACAGTAGATGATATCAAAAGAAATATAAATCACAAATACTTTCTAAAATATCATAGACTTAACGTATGTACAATATTGCTACTTTCAGTAGAGTTATAAAAATAAAAACAATCACAAATTCAAAACGAATATAACGATCACAAATCCATATATTTAACCTGGATGAATAATGGACTAAACTAATTTATACTAAAATCAAAACATTTTTCTCTCACACATTTCTTGATAATTTAATCAAATTTCAAAAGAACACAAACACTTTAGCTAGCTCATGTGAAAATATTTTGGGACTCAAATTAAAATGAGTCTAATTAAGCAGGTTGGAAATAAATTGGTACAAAATTAATTGCTGATTGCAAGATGAATTGATTTTAAAAGATCTAAGAAAACATTAAATTAAGGGTAAAAGTTTTAAATATTTTATGTTCACTAAATAAAAAGGTTGTAAATAAAGAGCATATTGCAGTTTTGTAAAACTGAACCTAAACAATGTTACACAATTGTTATATAGCATAATTCAAAACTATCTAATTTTGACAAGCAATAACACATGGCATTGCAGAAATAAGATCTTTAAGTTTTATTTATATGTTTCATCAACCTGCAATTTTTTGCTTTTGTTTTCTTCTCACCTAACCGTAACATCTGTTCCTGCACCCCAGAGCCCAAAGTCAAGAAAATTGAGATGGGCACAGTAGGCCTTGGCCCTCTATAGGCTGTCGCACCACTGAGTTCAGCTTAGTTTGTTTTATTTCAATGTAAAATATTGAAACAATAGTCTAATTATACCCAACTAAAGTCCAACTTTTATGAAGGAATACCTGCAAGTATAACTGTGCTTTTAGTCCTCAAAGACTGCAATAGAAAAATTCATAGGTTTGTGTGAGAAATTCATGGAAAAGGAAAGAAAATTATAAGCAAATATGTATACATATTTTTTTTATAAAACCTGCTGATAAGCATGTAGCACACCCAACAATCAATATAATACTGAAACTTGTGTTTAAATATGATCTTTAATACATAAGGGCTAAGTTAAAATTATCTTCAATTAGCCATAACACAAGATTTTAGTAAAAACAATGTTAACTAATTGAAAAAAATCAGTACCTTGGAAGAATAGGATGAATTTGAGAAACATAGAGTTGAGCCTTCAATGCGAAAAAATATTCTTTTCCAAGATTCTTTACCTGGTTCTTTACACCATAGAAGACTTTGAACAACAGGTGACTTTTCTCCGTTATTCAATATATTCTGTTAAAGCAAAAAATTAGGATTTAGTAAACATGAAGAGTTAAAAACTTTTTCTTTATTCTTTACTGAGCAACAAATTTCAGGAATTATTCTCTTAATTTATATTGCACGAGAAAAGTAAAGGTTTGACCCTAACTTTTATGAGTCACTAAAAATAAGTATAGAATATTTCATTCTGGTATTCTTTAACATTGTTTTCTGTTACATTTCTCAAAATATATCATGCAATAAAAGCTCAATATAATGAGTATGACATATTAAGTCCACTATTAAGACAAAATTCCAAGTCACCTTTAAAATGCTAATATTAAAGATAGAAAAAGTTAATAACTAGTTAAAAATGTCTAGCTTTCCTCTATATCATAAAGTTATTTTTTTAAGGCAATTTTTTTTTTTTTTTGCTGTTTGCATTTTAAATGAAAATGAGCAAAATGTAAGCTACATTTATTTTCGATGTCAATGCAGAGAAAAGTGAATTGAGAATATCATTTAACCTTATTTTTTTCTTACAATTTTAAAATTTTTGATGGTTAAAAGGTACAAATGTGGGGAGGGGGGATGACAAGCCTTATGGAAGAAAAATTCTTCTGCTAATTTTAGGAATCTTGCTTTATACTTAAAAAGAATTTGTACTTGCTGACCTAACATCAACCATGTTTACTTATCTCTTTCTGTTGAAATTAATTAAGATATAGTATTTTTTTCAATGCACAGACATTACTCTCTGAAAAAGTATATTGATTTCTTTACGATATTGCAGTGTGAAAACCACTACAATAATACGATTCCAATGCACAAAAACATGTAATCTATCTTGGGGTACCTTTTCTTAAATTTTCATTTTTACAACCGTCGTTGAACAGCCGACCCAATTTTTAGGTTTATGTCTACTAATGTTCAACTCCATAGCCTTGTAATTTTGAACCCAACCCAGAAGACAAGGGAGCTCCTGGATCAAGTATAGGGAGAAATTTGCTTTCATGGAGGACTTTTGATGGAACTAACCCGTATTTGCGTTACATGGAGAGGAAGAACACGAGAACCTCCCACGGTTAGCTTGACGGCAAGGGGACTCTAACCCATGATCCGTCTACCACAGAGGATATTTCCAGTGAGCACTGTGCGAATTCATATCGACCAGCCATCACTGCGATTCAAACCCGGTTCACATCATTGGAAGGCGAACGCAAACGCTCTATCTTCTGAGCCACCAGGAGTACCTTTTGATTCAGAAGGTTGACATTGTCAGTAGACTTTTCCCCACATTTGTGAACTGGACGTGATCTGAACACGCCTACTTCGATAGATGGCCCACAATAAACAGTCGACTTGCTATTAGTGACTGCGACATTGTCCTCCTCGTACTGTTGCCACTAAAGTCTCCTTCACACACCACTGCAGCTTGTACACACTCGACTGCTGGTAGCAACAAAAAAGTGACTATGTACACAACCGCGAACTTAATAGCGCTCTCACCACCAGTACTCAAAATGCGGAACTTAATACAGTTCTCCCGGTCTTTCGCAAAACAGCGATGAATCAATGAGTGATATCCATTCATCAAATTTTATCCCAGATAAAATTTTGGTAGGGGAGTATTGTAGTGTAACTACCACTACAATAATACAATTCCAATTCATTAGTATATAAGATGTGTTAAGTCAATTCTATCTTGAGGTTCTTTTGATAGATCACAGTCGACATCATCGGCATAGATGCCCCACAATATAAATTAGATATTTCTTTCAAGGGACTAGAAAAAATATGGAATAAATTTTGTGGTATTTAAAACTATTCAATATAAACCAAAGTTAAAATTTTTTTTCTACTTTTGTTTTGAATCAATAAGTTTTGATTCAGAAATAATAAGTATAAATATTAAATTAAGATGAATTAATAAAACTAAATACACATTTAACAACAAACTTGAATAGTTCATATAAATCAATAACTTTGCATAATAGACATATAATTAACTCTAAATTCAAAACATAATATAAATATAACATAATTTAATAAAAATTGATAATAAATATAAATTATCAAAAATTAAAGAACTAATACAAATTAAATGACAACTTAAATCACCTGAAGGGTAACAAATTTTGCCAAATCAGGTGATTCTGAGAGACAATCTAATGGTATAGATCCTAAATCAAGCATGGAAAGTGGGAAGAATTGCTGAAAAATTAAATAGTTACAAATCAAGAAATGGAATATAAAAAAAATATTTTAAGTAGTATACATTTAGCTAGCATGGGCAAAAAGAATAAAAAATAACATTTTATATTCAAACAAATTACAACTTTGCATTAAGTCACTTTTACATTAAGCAAGTTATTTTACATTAAGCAACATTTAGTGCTTTCATATGCATTTTAAGTAAATAAAAGATCATATGATGATTGGAACACTAAACGTAGTCTCTCTCTAATATATATATATATTGCTCATGAAAATTTAATCTTGGATTTATATTCAATGGAATGAAAACCAATGACAAATCCAGAAATTCTATCTAAATCTAGAATTTTATTTTTAATAATTTTAGCACTGCCTAAATTTTTGTAAAACAGCACAATTTCAATTTCACCTGAAACAAGTTTTCAATATGAAATTTAAAAATTACATAAAATATTCCACAAAAGTTAATTTTAAGTTTCAAAAAGACAAAAAAGAAGGCACAATATTTTATAGTAATATCTAAGCGCATTTCTTATTCAAATTTTGAAATTAAATGAAGGTACAATTAATTTCAAAGAGTGTAGTAGGTACCCACTACTAATGTAGTAGGGCAATTCTGCCATTTACGAATGTTGCATTTGCGGACTCTAAAAACATAGAACTCAGTTAACAAAATTAGAGGGGTTATAATAATTTCAGTAAAAAGAAATCTTGCCGTATTTTAAATTTCTTTTTTAAAAACTAGGTGATACAGATGTAACACAATATGTTATAGACATAACAGGTAGTTCATATATTTATATTTTTAAAAACTTCTGCAAGTTTTCAAAAACTGGAGTAGGTATAGATTACACCAAGACTTATTTTCATAAAAATTATTAGAACCAGTTGATTTTTTTAAAATGTGTTACATGCTTTTTAATTTGACAAATACAACATTCAGAAAAGGTGAAATTGCCTTATAATTATCTAAAATGATTAGGGGGTCCGGAAAAAAATGTTGTTTTGGCGTATTAAATATACGTTAAGTGTTAAAAACCAATTCAGTTTTTTTTAATAACCATTTTTATTCATTTTCGATCCGGCATTGAAAGGTTGTTGCTGATGAGGGAGAATACATTATTAATTTAAAATAAAATCTTGATAACAAATATCAAATGCACCGAAACGACATTACTTTCCGGTCCCCCTAATACTAAGAAGAAAGTAGTGCTGTTATACCTGAGGTGTTCGGAAAAATTCATATTTACAAAAATCTTGTTTAAAGATGAACTTATTTTCATTTTCTGATGTTTCTTTTTGACGATTCCAAGAGGCATATACTTGCAAGATGTCTTCATGATCTTCTAAGCTGCGTTCTATGGAATCATATAAATGAAGGGGAAAAAAAATAGATACATTTGTTAGGCTTTCATGACAATAAATGCTTAAAACAAAGACTATTTGACAATGAAAGGCTATCTATACCTATCCCAAGTGAAGTAAGTTGTTCAGCCAATGTCCACGTAGGAGATCTTGAAACATTGAACTTCAAGGCAAGAAGTTGGCATAAGTCGAGCACTCTGAGATTCTCTTCAACCACCAATCTCTGCTGCTTACCATCTTCTGTGTAGAAGTTAAGTGCTACCTAAATAAAGAAGTGAAAGATATGTACAGTGTGCAAAAAAATAATCAAACCACTCTAACTTTTGATCTAATGATTGGATCTTCATGTTCTAAGACGCAATCTTAATGGTTCGAGGGGGTCAGATCAAATTGCAGATTATATTTTAAGTTACAAAATCAAAAACACACTTTTTCTGAATAAACATAGCTGTTTTTTCCGAAGGATTTGGATTTCTGACATCCAAACTGTAGAGGGCAGACACAATTTAAGCATTATGGTCCCAATAGTTAGGTCAGGAGAGCTTTTCAAAGTTTGCAACCCTAAATTTAATTTCACTTTTAGAGTTTTTTTACATATCTCGTAAACTATTTTCGTGAATTGATAAATTTTTGCACATAATCGAAAAATTAGTTTATCTAAAGATAATTCCATGCAAAAATTAACTTTCAATAAAAATTTATTATTTCATTTAACAACATTCGGAAAAAAGTTAAATTGTACAGTACTTAACTTTTTGCATCAATTTATCGAATGTAATTTTACATGGCAAAATACAAAATGTGGGCAAAATAAGTTGAAAAGTACCTAAGAAATCGAATTTTAAAAATAAAGACTTCTTTAAAATTCGATTTTTCAGGAACTATTTGACAGATTTCACTCAGATTTTATATTTTGCCATGTAAAATTACATTCTTTAAACAGGGATGAGATTAGCCAAAAGGCAAAAAAGCTGAATTTCCACGATAGTAAATTTCACTCAAGCGCAACCCTTTAACAATAAATTTCCAGAGAGTTTAAGGTAATAAATAATGTGTTGACATACAATTGCGTACTAATCAATTATTATATAAATGATTACATTGATACTTAACATTTAGTGAAAATAAAAATTACCAATTAAAAAAATAAAGCTGGAAATTATATTTTTCCTCAGTTCACATAAGAGACAATTATTACTTGAAAAACTACCTGGTTTAGCAAATTAAAACTACTGAGAATATACATTAATATTTCATTTCTTTTAATAAATACTGTTATGTGATTTATAGCAAATATATCAGTAATATTACTTTTTAAATTATATTGGGAAAAAAAACTTTAACAATGGACTGAATCATTATGTTCATATTATAGTCTAATCTAACTAGAGCCCTCTGAAACATATCAATAACAGTGAAGTAGAAATATATAGTAACTCCTTAACATACAAAAATTGCTATTTTAGTTTGAAAAATTACATGACAATCAGCAACTGTTTAGATAATTGTTTTTTATTTGATAAGAATTTTGCATTTTATAGCATAAATAACAGCAATTATAAATAAAATTTTGATGATGAGTTAATTAACTCTTTTTCCAAAAAAAAAAAAATTAAATTAAATCCCTTTTTAAGTGATTGCTTTTGTTTGCTATATCTTTTATGTTTGCTATATTTAGTCGTTAGTCCATCTTCAAACATCTTGTGACAAATCCTATTTTTTCTTCTTTGCAAGCACAGAATGTAAGTTTTGAATATATTCCCTTCCAGTTTCTCTGATGTTGTAACACTTACATATACTAATAATCGTCGTTAGAAAAACAGTCACCTTTATAGTAACTAATTTAAAAAAAAATTTACTTCTTACAAGAATCGCGATAGTTGATCTTAAAACAGCGTCGTTTGAACTACGAAAATCGGATCTATCTGGAGAGCGGGTAAAAAATTCGAAAAATCTTATCTGCTGCGCGTAAAAGGGGAGATAATAGGTAAAATAAGTAAAAATGAGAAAGGATTGGTAGCTATGTAGTTTGAATTTTCTGTTTCTCTTTGAAAATCGGCGAATTTTCTGAAAAAGCGGAATACTTATAAAAAAAAAGTGAAATTTTTGGAAAAATCTGAATTTTTGATAAAAAAGATGAAATTCAAGAGATAAAAGTGAAAAAAGGGGAAATCCGCTAAAAAGCGGAAAAATCTCATCCTTGATTTAAAATGATGTTAAAAATTTTATACTTTACAATCCAAATTTTTTCGATTAAAATCAAATAAAATAACGACAAATATATATTTACTAAAAGTTATTTTTGTATTGGATTTGAATGGATAAATGAATTTTATAATTGTGTGCACATTTTTCCAAATTCGTTTAAATAGTTCTCAAGATATGGAGAAATATGCAAAAAGGAAAAATTAACATTAAGGGGTCCAAACTTTGCACCGCTCTCCTGATCAACCAATTATTGGGACTTTATTTCCCAGATTGCGGCTACCCTATATCTTGGGTGCCAGAAAACCGAATCCATCTAAAAAAAGTTATTCGTATTCAGAGTACGTTTTTGTTTATGATTTCGTAATTTAAAATACCTTCGACAATAATTAATTAGCACATTTGAGCTCAACTTCTTGTGCCATTAAGATTGCGTCCTAGAATCTGAAGATCCCATCATTAGATCAAAAGTTATTCAGGGTAGTTCGTTTATTTATTTATTATTTATATCTCTGTGCAGTGTACTAACTGCTGTTATTTAGGGAAACAGACTAAGTTAAATTATAAAGAACTGAATCTTGTAAATTCGGATGGTCCTTTATACTTTACTGAAAAGCAAATTGATGTATTTTAAGTTGAATGAATGAAAATGAAGTTTAGGGAAAGATTTTGTAGAACAAGTTTCAAAGCAAAATTAATAAATAATAAATAAATAATAATAATAAACAAATAAATATTGTTTAATTATTTTCATTGTTTCATGATAAAAATGTGTGACATAAAATTTTCTGTTTAGTTTTAAGACTTTTTATTTTTAAACTTTGGATTATATGTAACATTACTCTTTCATAGCTATAGTTAGTTTAGTAAACTACAGCACCAAAACTTTTTAAACTTAAGAGAAAATTTAACATTACCTTTTAATGGTTCCAGTTAGTATAATTCTTAAAATGAATTGCGTTTCATTTTATGTGAAAGGTTATTAGCCCTAAGCCACAAAATATGCGTGTGATAAAAATCGGTCGCGTTTAAGAGCTCAAAAATTAAATCAGACAGTGTTCAAAACTGAGCTCAAGAATTTATGTTAGTCATGAGAAAAATTTTATGTACTGTTAATAATTTGGGTTTAATTATGTAGGCATTTATAAATAATTTGATATTTAACTACTTAAGGTTTTTCTCTTACAATATAAAAAGATAATAAGTTTAACATGTTTTTATGAGATTAACGATGGTTGATAGATTAATGCATCTTTATAACACGATAATGGCATTTTAATACGTTGACACACGAACAAATTTATAATCTGAAATATAGTATCACGATACAAGGATAAATAGGGAATACCGTACTATGTGTTACAATGAATATTGAGTGATTGATAATTATAGAAAACTACAATGTCGTGGTCATTAATGAGAGCCTAAATGTAAAATAACACGATAATTTTATATAACGATAATCGTGGAACATGTAACTTTTTTTAAAATTGTAATTAAAATTTTCTAGACGATTTAGAAAAAATACGTATTTTATTTGACTTGGATAATGAAATTATTGTTTAATGTAAAAATTATGCTAAATAGAAAATATCATTATACATGATTAAATTTTGAAATTTTATTAAGATTTCTAGGCATGTTAAAATTTTAATAATCATAATTGTTCTAAAAAGATGGCGCAAAGTTAATAATCGACAGAAATAGCAAAAGGATGACAGGAAGAAATGAATACAATAGAAATATGAAAATTATGCTATCGATCTGCATACATACAAAGCTGTTTTTTCCAAGGTCTGCTCTTTTTGATTTTTTGAAAGCACTGAAGCATGAATATCTCAAGAAGGCAAGAAAATTTATGATGCTTGATAAATTTTTCATTATCGACGCAAATAGAGAATCAAAGTCAAGCAAATAAATAGTTTGAAAAAATGGGTTATAGAACATTTAAAACGAATAAGTGATTCATGAAAAATGCAAATCTTGTTTGATCTTGAATAATACATTTGCAAGATCAAAAAGGAAATAATGAATTTTTAAATTAATTTTCACAAGGATAGTTATTTAATATATGAACTCAGCAAAATATAGCAATCTATGAACTTTTTTTTTCGAATGAAATTTACATAAATCACATATAGAAAGGAAATTTTACAAAAAAATTTCTATTTTGTTTTGTTCATTAAGCTACCTAGAAAGAAAAAAATCTGCATCTGAGGTAGGCATGGATGAAATTATTTTGTATTAAACTTTTGCAAGGTAAACATTAGAGAACGATTACAAATAATGCATTCTAAAGAATAAAACAATTTTAAACTAAATAACGTACAAGTGTTAAAGAACTATAAACGGAAAACGATGTTCACGAACTAAAATTTATTTGCGTAAGAGCAAACGATTCCTAAAATTTCCTCTTTTACAAATCGTTTGCTCGAAAAATATTCTTTTGTTCACTTTTAAACAGTATTTTAAAATGAAAACTTCCAAAAACTAAAGTAGCATGTGAATGCAGTCACATAGTTTGCATAGATTTGAGCGAAATCTGTAAGCTAATCCTAGTATAATTTTTATTTTAAATTTTCAAGCGAATATTTTAAATAGACGAATAGCACACCCAATAATCAACTGTCAACAATGAAATGTACCAAATTTTAGGAACTTCTTACCTCTCGTGGTTCACTGGCTGATTTTTGGCTAGCATAGGATGAAAATGTATCAGATTCTACGGAGGATGCGGACGTACCAAGCAACAACTGATACGAGATGTCGCCTTCTTTCGGCTTTCCACACCTAAACAGAACAAAAATAACATTACAAAAATAATTACAGAAACATAATATTCAAAAAAAAAAAAAAAAATTAATAGTNAAAAAAAAAAAACAACAATTGTAATTACAAGCACATATGACCAATCTGCTTTTCTACACACGTGTACATCTCACAAGGTTTTTACATAACCAAATTCAATATTAAAGTCATCATAAGTTAGAACACTAGCAGTGAAATCTTGAGGCAACGAAATATGAGCCCAGTATAAGTGAAATTGAGTAGTCAAATTCTATGTGTAACACTAAAACATAGCAGTGAAATCCTCAGAGAACAAAATATGAGTCAAGTATAAGTGAAATCGAGAAGTCAAATTCTATGTATAACACTAAAACATAGCAGTGAAATCTTCAGAGAACGAAATATGAGTCAAGTATAAGTGAAATCGAGAAGTCAAAATCTTAGCAGGAAAGGTAAGGAGGGAAAAAGGCACAAAGCCAGAAGAGTGGGACAAGTTACAGCATCTTTATTTGATGTTGCAATTCGTTTCCCAAAGCCCTTAAGTGTTTATTTACCCATTGCAGGGCCTCCCGAAGGCAGATGTGTTTAATAAACTAAGGACAAAGGAATTTTATTTTCCAACAAAAAGTTCAATGCCAAATATTTAGTTATCAAAACTATAAATTAAAAACAGGTCGTGGTGTGGTAATCAACACCATTTAGGAATTGGTACAGTAAAAGATATAAGATAAACTAATTGGTAAAACCCCAAGAGAAAGGTTGAAGAAATTGTATCTTAGTTTTTATCTTAAATTATTTCTGGCTCAGTGATTTGAGGCGGTACTAGTTTGACTTTTTAACGGACTTCTTTTTTTTTTTTTTTTTTTTATTCTTTAAAAATNTTTTTTTTTTTTGAATATGTCCAGACGCTTACGGAAATTTGAACATTTAAATGGATTACTTAAACAAGAATGTATAATTTTTTTTTTTTTGATAATTAATAACACTAAATAATGTCTTTTAAATGCTACCAATAATAGACATCCTTAATAAAAAGCTAATATCCACACTATATTTTATTACAGCTTTAAAGCCATTTTTGCTATCAAATTTTTTAATTAATCATAATTTTATTAATTTAAATTTTATTAATTATAATTTAAAAAAATTTGCCAAATTTTAGTAAAATAAACTTCAGTCACACTTGAAACGTTTTTAAATACAACATTTTACATGTGAATATAAACATGCACGTTTTGTTAAATGTTTACGTGTATGTCAATAAAAAAAAAAATTCATTATTAGAAGAAAAAAAATGCATTGAAATCAAAATACTTTCAAATTCAGAATACTTGGAAGAACAAAAGAAACGAATCAAAAAATGCGATCAATCGCAGACGGTCTCGCACGCATAAGAGAAAAGACAGACAGGATGTTCAACGTCTAAGATATTGACTAGAATCCTGGAATATCTCGATCGAAAAATGGACATTTTTCTAAAAAGAAATTCGATTCTTTTTTCCTATCTAAATAATTTTTTTTTAATTTTTAGATAGAAGTCATAGTTTGCAAGCATGAGAAACCAGGAGTTAAACCAGAAAATATGTTATGATATAGACATACTTATACCGTTTATGAACGATAGCGACATGAAATAGTCATTAAAATTCTTCATTCTAATGAATTTTATAAAATATTGATAGGACACTTGACTTGCATTTTTTTTAAACCAACTACAAATTACTAATATTTTAAAATAAGTTTAAATGATAATTTTTTAATTTAATTATGGTAGATGTAATAAAAATCCTCATAATATTGCTATTTATCTAGTCTGGTCTCAAAAAATAAGTCTAAGTTATAGTCTTATATTACATAAAAAATTGACTATTGCTTTAAATTTGTTAATCACTTAAATACTTTATAAGAATAGATATTAAATTTTTTTAGGTTTAGAGTAATAAGACACAATATGCGATTATACTAACACTTACTAAAAAAAAAATCCGATTCAATTTTTGTTCAAATATTTAATGGGAAGAATAAAATATTTCAAATAAATTTCTTGAATTTGTTCTTGGTGTATGCATATGCTGAAATGAAAAAATGAGCTGTAATGGCCTTAAAAAATGAACTGTTTTACTGGCAAGAACAGTTATAATAGAAACGCAATTCTTCATTTTGAATTTGGTTGTTTTATTTTAAACTGAAATGCTTGATGAAAAATACTTATGGAATTTTTTTTATAAATGCACATTCTTTTTATAAATTATCTGATACATCGTTCATTGTAATTAAAATTAAATTTTTTTAGAATTTTGCTTTTTTCATTTGGTGTAACAAGGATAAGTTTAGTAAAAAACAAAAAAGCTGAAAAAACCTGAAACACATATGAAGCACGTAGGAAGCACATATTCCTAGAGTATTATAAACGTTTTATTAAAAAATATCGATGCACGATTTTATTTTAAATTACGTGAAATTAAATACGAATTTTAATGGAATACGAATTTTGATGTGTGATTTTTAAATTCTGTATATACGAATCCCGAAGAGATATTTTTAAATCACATTAATATGAATCGAGATGTATAATTTTAAATCGTGTGAATGCGATTTTAAGTCCCATTTGCATATGAAGGAAAGGAAAGAGAGAGAGAGGGAAAAAAAGGAATATATATATATATATATATATATATATATATATGTGTGTGTGTGTGTGTTTTGCGGGGGAGGGGGGGGGAGTAATTTGAAAAAGTTGGAACTTTCTTTGAAAAGGCAGAATTGATTTTTCTTGTAATTAAATTGAAGAAAAAGCGTAATTCNCCTGTTTTACATAAATCATTTCACCCAAACAGCCGAAGTATTAAAAAGATTATGGATTGGATATAAATATAATTATTACTGGTTAAAAATAGTCCTAACTCTTGGAACCCTTGTGAGTATCGCCTACCTAACGAAATAAATTGAAATGATTTAATGATTTAAATGTTTTGAATTTCTTTTATCTTTCATATTGTTTACAAGTCTCTTTGAGAGGGTCTGTTCTATATTTTAAGCATTAGGAAAGCATTTCGTCGATGTATGACGACGTTCTCAAAGAATTTCGTATATGGATCTCAGGTGAAGAATTCTTTCGAATGAGTTGTTCGTGCCATATTTTTACAAAGAGGTAATCAAATTCATTGCTTCCAGAATTCCATTTGTAATATTTGTTTCTTCTTAGGAAAGAAAAAAAAATTAAATTTAATGAATTTAACTGTATCACAATATATTTTAACAGTGTATCAATGGTTAACTATAAGCTATATAAACTTTTACAGGAAGTTATTAAATTCTAAAACCAAATAATAATTTCAAAGTTTCAAATCTTGCATTTTAAAATGATGAAATCTTTGCTAATATCAATTTTCGATGGTTGCAAATTCAAAATTATATACTTTGCCTTCAATAAAACATTATTATTTTTTATTTTAAAGCACTTTTTTTTAATTGACAATAAATTATTTTTCGAAGTTCGAAAGTCTTGAAGCAAGCTTATTTCAAAACTTAAAACTTTTATTAACACTGTATATATTACAATGTATTAATTCATTACTTCTACTCCAGTATAATAACACAGCAAATGCTTTAGGCGAGTGTTTATTTTCTAAAAAAGAAGTAGTTACTTCTGAAAAAAAAGTACATGAAATAAAACATACTTATGATTAAATTAAGTGTTGACTGCATTTTAAATAAAATAACTAACTATGTATTGACGTTGCAAACATTAAGTTACTTAAAAAATTAAGATTTTTGATTTGACAGTGACCGACCTTTCAGGAAAAGTTCAAGGAAATCGGACGCAAATAGATCTTTTATTGGAACTTGAAGTTCATTTAATGATTTACTTAACATATTTGACAGCAAACCAGTTTAGAAACATTATTCAACAATGAATATAAGTAGGAAGTTTATCCCAAGTTTCAGCAATAAATTCTTCCCATAGCATCTTCCCTGAAAGTAATGTATTAGTTTAAAATACAAATGAAATGCGGTGATTTGGTAAATGTGAGTAAAGCAAGTACCTACGCCTTGATCCACTAGGACTGCTCCCGGTGGTGTCCTTTTTCTCATTTATGTTATTGCTTTATGGATTGGGTCGAAGTCATCAAGAAAATTATAACTACAAAATTTTACAATGATGATAAAATAAAAATAATCACCGTAAAACTTAAAATACAAGTAGTAACCGTTATGGGAGAAAAAACTAAAATATTTTAAAAAGCATAATTAATTTGTTAGATCACTAAACAATATAAAAATTTCAATAAAAATGGCTGTATTGTTGTTACTCCGACTTAAACAAATTTTCTGTTGTTGCATCCGAATTTTCTGAAATTGACGGTAGGGTTGAATACGAGTAATTCTGTTTTTTCCCCCCCCCCCTTCTTTTTTTCAATTATGAGTCAGATTAGTATGATTTTCGCGATGATGACATATTTTCTGCAGCGTTCGAGTATCATTACGCATACCTACAACAAACGACAATTATTAATCTTAAAGTATTCAGAATCATAGCAATAAGTAAAAAATTTTTTTATTTAAATCGAATTTTTAGTTTTCTATGCTCACTGTCTTGAAAAATAACTCCTAAATTTACAAATGTTTCATTTTTCTTCTTCTAGATTTTACAGTATATATAAAATAGGTAGTATGCTTTGAAAATACGAATTTTGTTAAATAGAGTTTGCGATTTGGAATTTTTTTTTTAATATTAAATCCAAGGAACAACGGAAACTACATCAATATTATAAGTAAACTTTTGAGAAAATTTGATTAAAATTGATTTATTCTATTGTTTTTAAATGTATCTATTATAAGCATTTCGTTTTTAATTATTTTAAATTTAATTAATATTTTTACTATTTTAAATTTAATTAAAAACACTTTATTTTAAATTTAATTAATTATTTCACTATTTTAAATTTAATTAAAAACACGGAGAATTAAAAAAGAAATAAATATTAATCTAATTTATTATGCATGGGCGTTTTTTCGATTTGTATTTTGAAATTGGTCAAAATTCAAAAACGATTTCTCCGATTTTAACACTTGAAATAGCTTGATGGTCTTTAAATTTTTTAAAATGTTATTTAATTATGAACTTTTTTTAATAAATCAACTAAAGAAACACGTTTTATAAAGCATTAGTAAATTATTACACAGTGGTGCAAAAAAAAAAGTTACCGATTTTTTTTCCTTATCGCTTATTGTAAGTATAATTCTACAAATAACTTACAATGGGTTGACAGTGAGCAAGTTGCTCGGCCTAGGCAGTTCAATACAGCTCATTCTTCAGATGTCAGAGGTAAACCATCGCCCTATAAACACACGATCAAAAATCATTTTAATTTTTGAAAATTATTGCTAGAATTCTTTTTAAAAAAATATAAAAATTCGAGTTATCTCGAAAATAAGAAAAACACTTTTGTATTTTAATTAGTATAAATAAAAAAAAAGTTGGCTATATTTAAGTGAATATGAATTGAATAAATGCTAACAAAGTAATTTATTAAAAAAAAAAATTAAAATAAGGATATACCTAGATTATAATAGCTTACGATACATTTGTTCTCAAAAAGGCAACACTGGGTATTTATACATTTCGCCTATTTCGTATGAATTTTATGAAACGATTAACTTCAAATTTTTTATTTATATATGTATTTGCAAGAAAGTAACTTTTTTCCCACGACTTATAAACAATTATAACATACATTTTTAGCTAAGAAATTTCATTAACAATTATACTTTTTATAAACGAGAGGGGGGGGGGTGGCAATCAAACAGTTCATAATAATTAAAAAAAAAAAAAAAAAAAAAAAAAANAAAAAAAAAAAAAAAAATGAAGTTGTTTGAAATTAGATAAATTATTTTAAAAACAAAAAACGACGAAGAAATGATAAATTAGATAAGGAATATCTGACATCACAATAAATTCTATCTTTTAACAAGGGATAATTTCCAAATTTAAAGTTAATTGTATGTTATAATGTAAAAATACATATTAAGCCTAAGAGACCTAATAAAACATATATATATAGCATGCATAACAAACTAATGCATATTTATTGACGTTTAATTAAAAAAATTAAGGAAGGAATGTTATTAAAGTTGTTACAGGAAGAGGATTCTAAACAGTTGGGGGAAAAAATAAATAAAAGAGAAGAACTAATATTTCCATTTCCGAAATAAAAACAATGATCAGTGAACTACAAGCGGGCGATCGTTTTTTTTTTCTCAATCGATGCGGAAATAAAATAATAGTGGTAGTACTTTCAGAGATGATGTTCCTTATTTCCGTGTGCATATTTCCTTCATTAGGTTATCGGGGTTAGATTGATTAAATAGTTCTATTAAAAAATTTATNCATTGAGGAAGGAAGGATATTTCCTTCATTAGGTTATCGGGGTTAGAAATATATATGTGCTTTGATTAAATAGTTCTATTAAAAAATTTATCGGGAATTCCAAGTCTTTTTTTTTCCCATCTAAATTATATGGAACTAATTGTGGGATTTTCATCAATATTAAAAAAAAGTAATAAACATTTTTGACTAGTTCTAATTAAATTTCTCTACCACGTTTTATATCATTTTCACAAAAACCCGTAAACGTAGAAGTTCGGAGAACATTATCTTTTTGAAGTACTTCAAAGGTTAAGAAATCTATAATATTTCATTAAAAGTGTGGTCAATGCACTTTTATTTTCAAAGAAACGTCACCCCCACCCCTTATTAGGCTCTTCACAAGGTTACGGTTACACACATTTTGTGATAAGAGCAAAATAAACAAATAAAAACTTAATTCATTCAAGAATTCATCTAACTTCACGCCAGAATGACGCGTGGCGTCTAAAGTCGTCCAATAAAAATTAGGATTTCATCATTCCCTATCAACGTAGAAATAAACATTTTTTTTCTCCAGTTTTTTTATGATAAGACAAAGTTTTTATTAAATACGCAATCTTTATCCAAGAGATATTTACTACGCATCAGCGATTCGTCGAACTTCCTCTTAAGGGTGTGAAGTTAATCACATTTATTGAAGAAAAATATTAGAATTAGGCAAATTACTGTGTTTTACGTACTAGGTTATGTATTAAATGACGCAAATTTGTCATAGTTGTCGCGATCATTTAAGTCTAACTCGACATACATAGTTTGTAATTTCTCCAATTCATCTTTTAACAGAAAAATTCATAATTTCATTCATACATTAATAAAAAAAAATATCATTTGACAAGCAGAAAATAATTTCGTTCTATGTATTTATATAAAATACGTACGATTGGTGGCATTTTTGATATATTTTTAAGCGATATAAATATAAGCTAAGGATTTACTTTTTAGCAATTAAAATTCAAATTGTAGATCAAGCATTTAGTAGTGTATGGCAGATTTTGGGAAGATTTCTGTATCATGGTCTGGGCAACTTACCAGTCAAGCGGCTCGCGGGAAAAAAAAACAACAAAAAAAACACTAGTTTTCATAGCTACCCCCGGATAAACCTCCACGTTTTCTTTCTTTTTTTTTTAATTGCAAATTTAAAATCCATTTAACGCTTTGGCGGTTGTAATTATCGTAAAAGATCACAACACGGAAATATCACCCAGATTTTTACATTATTAATATCAAAATATGATAAAAAATATATAATGTTGAAAAATCAAAATTTATGGCAATTAAAATTTATAAACCTCAAGAGAAATTATATAAAATTAATACGAATTGTTTATTTCAAATTTGTTAACCAAACCATTAGTTCAAATGCCATTAACCTATGTTTTTTTTGTATTTAGAATTTTTTACCCCTTCATCTTTTTGGCTTAAAGATTACATTGATAATGAAATATTGTACACATCATAACGTATTAAACATGAATAATTGAAATTCAACTAAATTGTCTGCCTTTTTTCGTAAAAGTCAAGAATCTGGTACTAGTGCTTAAACAGCTCCGGAGCTGTGTTTCTTGGAGCTTCCGGAACCCTAAATTTTCCCAAGCTCTAGTACTCCAGAAGTTTCATTGTTTGTATTGACATTAAAGAGACCAGTCGCATTTAACGGCATTGCCTGTTGTATAACTTGCTATAGAAAGACTGTTAAATTATCTACCAATACTATTATCTATTATACTATTAGATTTAATTATTTTCTCAAGATTGAACAAATAACTCAATTGTTTATAGAACTTGCATTTTCTGTGTGAGCTGATGATATTATTTTGTAATGCACCTGCTTATAATAAAAATTTCAAATTAAAAACTTAACTTCAAAAGCGCGCATATAAATACAGTAAAATATCCGGAGCCTTAGCGGAGCTGAATTATCGAAGATTTTTCGGTTCCGGACCCCTGGTAAAAATTGAATGATAACTGACAATTAGATATGCTATTATTACCTATAGAGATAATAATAGCAATAAAAAAATAAAGCTTCATGTTATGCAACATTGCTACAATGACGTCGATTAACATAAAAATCACGAAATATTAAAAAGAATTACTGAAAATCAGTTATATTTCATTCCTTTAACATAATTATTGCAATGGTCTTGAAATAATTGAACAATAAAGTTAAATTTATATTAAAATTCAGATATTAAAAAATGCAGAGGAAATAAAATTTCGATGTAACAGAATTTTCAAATAAGTATTAGAATATTGGATATTTATATGTTGGAATGCTGTATATGTTGGAATCTTTGTTCGCCAAGGTTGGAATGTTGTATAGGTTGAAAAGTCATTAAGGCACAATGTAAAAGAAAAACTTAATTATCTGATTTTTTATGTTAAGGTTAAAAATTAATTTTCAATTTAAATTTTTAAGGATTACATATTTTTCTACTGCAATTATAGTGTGTAAGCTGTTCAAAATTTGAAAGCTATTATCAACACTATTTATTAAAAATAATATGACGGCATAGTTTTTCTCTATTTTAACATTAGTTGAAAGCAGGTTTAAAAATATTATGGTGAATTCAACGATTGAAATCAATGATGATTAAAGTAAGAATGAATACATTTTTATTTCACGTGAAAGCTTGTAAGTTCACAAATCAAATTATGTATAAAAAGAGCAAAACGCATTATTAAGAGCAATCAATGACGTCGACGTATCGAACTGCTTCGCTGGCAAGATGCCAAGGAAACTGGATATTACGTCATAGAAAATTATTCAAGAGTTTTGTAAAGGAATGAATGGCAAGTTATTTTATTTGGTATCAAACGATTTTGAAAATCCACAAGGAAAAATTCAATTAAATGATGCTTAAAGATTTATCTACAGCAAACTAAAACTCCTGCACTCTAGAATTCAATTTTTAAATCAGAGAAAGCAAATTAATTTGGCATAAACGTGTCTGTATATTTTTATTCCACAGAAAATAAAAATATCTTTAACAATGTGATTTAATAATCAGTTAAGTTAAAACTAAGATTCTAAATGTATCGATACTACAGTAAAAATAATATTCTAATCGATACAACAATAAAAAATAAATCGATGATGAAGAGAAACCCAGGGAAAATTACATTGTACGTATTTACTCAAATTTTATTGAACACTGTATTTGTTAAAGCATGATTGCGCTGTAATTTTTTAATGTTTAATTTAATTTGTCATAATATTAATAGCGTTTAATTTAATCTGTAATAATAATAATGGTTCCAAGTTAAGTTTGTTAGAATAATGAAACTTAATCTAATTTCTAAAAGTTCTATTGTGAAATTTTTTTAAAATTATTTTATTACACCTGGTTTATGTTTTATTGTGCTTCAATGTGAATCAAGAAAGTAACAATCTTGCAAACAAGGTTTATTTATTTACTTTTTTTTATTATCTAATTGTCTTTCGAAATTTGAAAGAAAAAAAAAGGTAAAAAGTTTTCAAATATATTCGGTAAATTTTCAAGGTTCTTCTTGAAAAAGGTCTACTTTGTGTTAACCTATGGAGAATCATATGAACACAATTTCCTTATGGAGTAAATAGTTAATACTTTAATATTTATCATTTCATTTCACTTATGGAAATTTCTTATGTTTTGTATCTAGTAACTAATTTTGAAGATATGGGCAAATTTCAAAATTAACAAAGTTTAAAGATTAAACTAGACCTAATAAATATTTAAAATTAAACCTACAAACTTAAATACTGAAATTTAAAATCTTGGTCAGATTGAACACATTTCAATGCATAAAATGAAACAACAAATAGTAGGAAATATTAATTGGCTACTTAATAAATACGGACATGGCAATCTCTATAGGTTAATATAGTAGATTCTCCAAGGTTAATATAGTGTAATAATGGCAAATTCTCCATAGGTTATCATGGAGGAAGTGTTGATTGAGATGTTTAACTTTATACATAGCCTTTGCTTTAAAAACTGCCATTACCAACATATAAGAAAAAAATAAAAAATAACTGCTGGCGAAGTGATGATGCCTTACCATGTAATTTAAATCAGATTTAAAGGGATATCTGTAAGCGACGTTATGCGTATGTGTTGAATCTGATAGGCTTCTGAATCAATAAATACCACGATTTACCTACGATGACGTCACTTATTGCCAGTCCATGTTTATTCTACCACACACAACATGGCAAGCTTTGCTGGATATTCTTTAGAAACAATATATATATTTTTTTATAATTAATTTTCATAAATCATTTCGTCAATTCAGTTAAAAATAAAGTTTTATTTTAGCTGTAGCACCGTCCAGAATTGCTCACAACTGAACACATTCAGCAAAGAAAATTGAAAAACATTAGATAATAATAGCAATAAAAAAAAAAACAAAGCTTCATATTATGCAACATTGCTACAATGACGTCGATTTACATTCAGTATAGAAAAGATGACGATTTATTTTAAATCGAAGATGTCAATTGACGCTTGTAACCTTCGATGAAAAATAAAATGTGGTAGGAAGAGAGAAACAACGCAAAGCGAGTTTCGTAAACAGGAAGTATACGCAGATACAAAGTTCACAATAAATAAAATCGCAGACTGTCTGAAATGAGGTAGATTTTACAACTTTTTGCAACAACTCTTTAGCAAACAAGTTGTTTTTGAGTAATTAAACGCTTATATATTTTGAGAGTTATTCACCCGAAAAGGAAACAACGAGGACTTAGATTAACATTACAAAAGTCTGTTATAAATAGAATAAATAAATATATTATTTTAAGAATGATACGCAATAAATTTCTTCAACGTAAAACACTGCAAACTGATTAAAAATATAAATCAACTACAGTAGTAATACCATATTAAACACATATATATATAAAAAAAAAAGGTATTAGGGTGTTAAATAACAATTTCATTCAAAGGGGGGTGGTAAAAAAGTCCTTTTTTTAATTTTGAACTAACAGTTACAAACACAAATTTAGTTAAATAAAAAAAAAATTTAATTTATTTTTTCAATATTTATTAATTATTCTTGACCATATCATACCAATTGCAGATGCTCTTTGATATCTACAGCTGATGGAAGTCTTCACCCAATAATTAGAAATATCTAAAGGTTCCCCTAAATATTTCCGACGAATAAAGAAAATTTTCGTGAATTATCATCGATTTAAATTCCTTGAATTTAAAACTAAGAAAAAGATTTATAAAAAATTACTCTTATTGCAGGTATTTAGCACGTTTAAGAATTTTTCTTTTTTTGTGTGAAATTTAGAGAACTATTATGACTGTGCAATTTAATTTCATCCTCCTCAAAAATTGGGCCCTTGCGACGCCGATGTTGCAAAATAATGAGAGTAATCCTTTGTGATAAAATTAAAACTGACTAAAACAACGTGTAAAATCTCTTAACAAAAATCCTTATAATTAAAAACTGCAGCTCGTTTAGGTTTTTAATAAATTTTATTATTCGAGATTTTGAAAGTTGCTTTAAGTCAATTTTAAAAGCTCATTGTAAGCTGTTACTGACAATGTTTTATAATTAATTGAAGGTCCCATAGCATTTTTGTGGCGCTATTAAAATAATGTAAAATACACACCGAAAAAATTCACAAGATAATGAAATTGAATTTTTTTTTTCAGAACAAACGTCAGCGATGTCATTTTGGCATCAATTATTGAAACACATAAATATATAACGCGTGTTTAGAATTTTTTTTGTTCACTTTTGGCACATCTTGACCATGCTAGATAATAAAAATAGTTATTATTGGAGTAATTTATTGATGGATAACCATATAAAGCTAAGCACAGATGGCGATATGGGTTAAAATTCGCCGTAAGAATTGTGTCTCACTACTAACGATTTATTTTTACGTTTAAGTTTGAAAAAGCGCGGCTACCAATATTATTAATCATGTAGTGTTTACAATATAACGTGTTCTTTCAGATTAACTTTCAACAAAACAAACGATTAGGAAGACTCCGCGAGCATGCTATGATGTTGCCCATAAAATAACAAACGGTGATATTTTGTAGAAATATAGCCAAATAAGGGATAACATTCAAAACCTGACGCTTAATTTATGTTGTGGTACAAATTTTCTCAAATTTACTTACGGCTCACAATCTTTTAGAGTCCCGCAGTGGACTGATCCGTTAAGACACGGTTCCCAGCACATCACCGAAGTCAAGCATCACTGGCTGCGGTCAGTGTGCGGGTGGGTGACCACTTGGATCAGCCTGCGTAGGGACTGAGGGTGTGCGGTATTGGTCCTCGTTAAACTATTCTATCTTAAAGTGCTCGACTTCGCGTGCAGGTCGTCGGGCTACCGAAGCGGGGGTGCCACTCCCTCTGCAGAGTATCAAAATTGTGATGGCATGTCTTCGGATCACCTCAGGGATGTTTCCCAGATCGTCGCCAATAGCCCATTGTGCAGCTCTAGTGCGACGTAAATGAACAACAACAACAACAATCTTTTAGAATTAGTAAATTACAGAAAACTAATAAGAGCTATAAAATTCGAGTAAATTTAAACACAAATCACAATAACATAAAATCTCCCTATAATATCAAGCCTCTTCACACATTCTCTCGTATACATAGACGGACATACCGGTAGTTTTCTTTAGTTCTCCCGGATTTAGGAAGCTTGATATCGTTAATCTTTAGTTATACATTCTTTTGACACTTTTTAATTTTCTTCAGTTAAAATTTTTTGGGTGCTTAGGAGATTATTTTTAACTTATTGGAAATTTTAATCGTATTAAAGGGCCGGGATAGCCTGGTTGGCAGGGCATTGGGCCCATGTCCAAGAGGTCGTGGGTTCCATCCCTGCCGGCCGAAGACTTCCCTTGTAGTAAATAGTGACTGATGCACGCTAAATCTGTCGAGTCTCAAAGTCCTCCATGTTCCCATAACAAAATCAATATCTCTGGGGGTACTGGATTGGAGATAGATCGTTCTCTGATTCAGGCCAAAATTACGATCTGTGGATGAATGAATGGATGTATGAATGGGTCCGCCTTATAAACGGATGTGGCAGAAGTCGAATTCTTGGCCATAGATGGCGCCACTGGAAAACAAGAACAATCGCACCCCCCTTTGCCTTAACGGCATACGTCAACAATAACAACAATCGTATTAAACAAAGAATTCGAGTTCATCACGCTACTTATAAATATAATATAATTCGAAAGCTCTAAAATCTATTAAAAATACATTTAAATGCTGNTTTTTGGGCTACAAAATGTTCGAATCCGCTACTTTTGGAGCTCCCATTCGCTACTTTTTAATCTTAAGTTCTGGCAACACTGAACAACAATCGTATTAAACAAAGAATTCGAGTTCATCACGCTACTTATAAATATAATATAATTCGAAAGCTCTAAAATCTATTAAAAATACATTTAAATGCTGCACACTTCTGTATGCCACTTTAAATTGTAAAATAAAAAATATGTTTGCGTTTTGTCTGATAGAAAAAGTTAACTTGAATACATCAGATTTATTTCCTGGTATATTTATTTTCTGCTCCGCTAAGATTAGCTATCATCATCAAAGAGAAAGTTAATTTAAAGCGAATCCAATGACCTTATTTTCATCACTTTAAATTAAACATTTCAACATATATTCTTATAATATGCTTCTTTCAGGGCTTTAAATACTTTTAAACAGTAGTAGGTGAAGTAAGTACTTAGGGCGGTATAAAGGTAAGAAGCCACATTTTTAAATTGTTCGGGAAAACGTTTTCGATGAAAAACATCATTTATTCCGTATAAGCAATATGATGTTACGGTGTATTGTAACTTTTCAAACACCCATCTTAAAACAATACTAAGAAACAGTTTGGTGCAAAATTTTCACCTTCGGATAGAAATGTAGCCTAAGCCACAAGTCTTTTACTTTTTTTTTCTTCTACGAGTCATTCGAAGTTGATTTGCGGTCAAAATGACCGCATCCGCAATGTCAGTTGAACGTTCGGTAAACACGTTCTTAAAAAAAACTACTGCATTATTCTATTTTCCTTTCTTTGTTTGCAACATTGTTTTCACTATTATTACAGGGTTGAGTACCTAACAGTTTAATTGAGTTTCTTGTTACATCCGTTGGACACCAGTGAAAGTCATCAACTCGTTCCGTCATAAAGAATCTACTCCTAACGTTTATATAAAATAAAAACATCCTTGAACTTGAAAATAACGAGGTGGGTGAAATCGCGAATGGACAGAATTCGACAACTTCAGTCAGTAACATGGTAGTTATAATTCTGTGTTATGGGCAACGAACCTTTCATAAAATGAAAAAAAAAAAAAAAAAATCTAAACAAAGTAGCTATCTCTAACGAATCTAATGATTGCCCGCGCAGTTGGAACAAAAGGTTGGTAGACCTTATTCAAGGCCAAGGTCATTTTATGGTGAGATAGGTAATCACTCATATTTCTTTGACTGGGGCGCCATCAGTAGACAGGATTAAACATGGAAAGGCAGATTCGACACACGCCATACTATTTTTAAAAAAATAGGTATAGAATAGGTATAGGTGAATTAACACTTTGAAGCAGAATTTTTATCAAACATATTTTTCATTGATTCGAATTAAATTTAGGTCAAAACTGTGAAAAATATTATATTTAGCATTTTAATCATTTATGGTTATAAAATACGGCATGAAATACCGGTCTTTTTTCTTTAAATGTAAAATTTTCCAAACACGGCTCATTTCCTAATAATTATTTTTCGAATTTGCAGTAATTTAGAAGATGTAAGAGAAGCAGTTATTCACTATTGAAATTACTTTTAATTACAAAATGAATAATTGATAACAGATAATCTTAACAGATTTTTTAATAAGGATTTGACTATTTTTTTATAGTTAAAAAAAACAATATAATTTTGCTTGTAATTAAGAGCGTCAGAAAAAAAATATATAAAGGGGACAACGGTGTCTAATCTGCTTCAAAGGGTTAATTCGAGAGTATTAAGCAATGTTAAGAAGAAAAAGTCCTAGCCATCACATTCATACTAACTTTAGCAATACAATAAATATTTACAATACAATAAAATACATTAAAATTCAAAAAAATATTTTTAGAAATTGCGTTTAGGGGTCATTTAAATAATAAGTAAACACGTTTTTGGTGATTTAGGACCCCTTCCCCAACGCAGCAAAATAAGTTAATCGCAAACCCCTGATTTGTAACAAAATGTTTTACATTTTTCTTATTTTCACGAATTGAAAATTTAATGTTTTATATGGGGTCGTTCATAGCTTGGAGGAGAGGGAGGAAGTTCGTGAAATTGTGATATATTCCGAGGAAGGAGAGGGGATAATCAGAAGTGTGACATCCCATATTTAACATTTAAAAGCCGCAAATGAAATATTTTTTCATTAAAATAAATGCACACATAATATTTATTATCGAATACAAACTTACATAAATAGAAAAAGTATCAGTTTTTTTCATTTTTGAAAAAAGTATTTAATTTTCTGAAAATATATTACAAATTTTTTTGATAAAAAGATGTAGTGCTTCGAACACTAACATTTATAAAAAATTATCATATTTCTCGCTGACATGATTAAATATACGTGTGGCCCTTCGTTAGTCAACCTGTTCTGCATGTGGCCCTTCACTCAAAAAGGTTGTACACCCCTATCCGAGACAGTGACTAGCTTTTTTTTTCATCTTTATTTAAGACAGTTTAATGACATAAATATAAACAATCTTTAGTTAATTTTTCAAAGCATAAAGGGAAATTTTTTTTATCATTTAAATCTTAAAAATATGTTCAGCTTTTATACGTTGGATTGTTTCATGAAATAAAAAAATACTGAACTGAATTATGTCAATTATTTTTCTGATATTTATTCTAGGATTTCCAACAGCTGCAATGTTAAAAACAAAAATGGTATTTAAACTAAGAGATAACATCTGCATTCGAAATCTGTTATGCAAAAATAGTGTACGGGTTTTGAATAGTCCTTACCTACCGCAGAAACCGCAGTTTTTACTCATTATGAGAGACCTTCTGCAGAAACTGCCTTGTTGTCTGGTGGACGTTTCAATTAAATGGGCACTCCTAATGGTTTTCTAACGATCACTTGGTGAAGAAAGATCTGAAAAAGGTACCATGGCCACGCCAAGTGGGCGGCATTCCGAAAAAAAGAATTTAGTAGAAAATTGAGTAGTTGAATGTTTTTTCTTTAATACGTCTGTTAATAATTATATCAATGCCATACGAAGGATTATGATCTGGAGATCGGCCAAGATTTTCTAAAATATCAATGTTTCAAAAATATTTTTACAACTAATATTTTTATTAAAGCGTTAAAATTTTTGAACCATTATTTAAAAAGTAAATTCTGTGTACAAGATAAATGAAGAAATGCACACTATCTTTACCTTTGCTTTCATTCTCCCTATTTTAATTTGCGTAGAATCTCTAACCGCATTTACAAGCCACAGTTCTTTGTAGTCCAGTGGTCTCCAACCCCTAGATCGGTACCAGTTCGTAGATCAAAATGGTACCCGGCTGCCCTAGGGACATTAAATTATTTCCATTTTATAACTGTGGTGCATTTCTTTCGAATTTGTGTGATTTTTAAAGAACCAGAGGTTAACTGGGAGCTGAGTTAAAAACTTAAATTGAGATAAACTTAAAACTAAGATTCGTCACCTAAAGCCAAAGTAAAGTATTTTGTTTTGGAGGCATGCTTAAACGCAATGAAATTAAATTATTAAATCAACACCATCTAAAATATAAACGATCAACGTCCACCGTCTAAGCGGGTTTCGGAAAAAATTATTAAACGTAGACCAGTCCGCGGCGATAGAAAGGTTGGGGAGCACTGCTTTAGTCGAATAGTTTTGTAATCATCTTAATCGATTTTATGACTTTTATTCCCCACCTCTGTAATTTGAATAGAAATCAATAACGATCGACTTTCTTAACTCACTTATTACCAAACAGTAACCAGCATCACAACGTATAGGAAGTAAGAGCATTTGCCGAAAAAGCGATTAAGGCACAGACTGGATACTGGTGACTTAAAAAATTCAACAAGAAAATCACAGATTGCTTAGAAACAGTTAATGAATACATTTACGTTCACAGTATTGAATAAATGACTGCAGAGTTTAACAGAAATGTCCAACCTATTCGATGATCTAAATCAGTTAATTTTAAAAAAGGAGAAAAGATCATCAATTGTTTAGGTTTTCTGGCTGCTAGTTGTAAAAATGTGTCTTCGGCATTCACTATTGTTGCTATTTACAACTAGTTGATCAATTGACGCAAGATTGAAAAATACACTAGTCTGGGAATAATCTTAAATCCTGCACTAATTGATCACTTTTATTTCAAATATTATTTCCGTTTTTTGTGCAACGATAAAAGGAAAACGGAAAACGTCTCGTTGCCGTTCGAAAACAATTGATTGCTGAAGATCATTTGACCGAATGCAGCATCTTTTTGGACTTCAACAGCTCAATTATAATTTATTATTAACAAAAATAAGGTTTAAAGACAAAGATGTCTACTTGATAGTAAAACTAAACCTAAAGTATTAATTTATTGATGATTAGGAGATGTTTTAAAAAAATTGATTGAATTTTACTACTTGCTATAGAGTCTGAATTTATTTTAACAAACATTTGCAAACTGTTTATAACCAGAACACCTCACGTTTTCTTTATACCACATCGAATTAAAATTAAACTGTATTTATTCTACAATTTAAATCTAATCTGAACTGGGGTATTAACATATTTCAATGCCTTCATTAAATACAGGAACAACATACATGCAAAAAGTAACACGAAGCAATTGTAAAAATACGGGAAGAGAAGGGATTTTAGCTAATCTGCAGTATTAAACTTGTAGATTTTTGTACACGTGTCAAGTGTGAAGGAACTGATTGCGACTTCAGAGGAGATAGCGCTGAAGGCCACAAAAAGGTATTTTGGAAAATATTTTTTACTCTTTAAGTTATCACTTCGGAAATATTTCAAAAAACTTTTTGCGATTATTTAACACTTTTTATCATGTTTGTAACAAACAATTCATTTAAACAAGCTTATTATATAACATTAATTTAGAGCCCGCACTAAGGATTTTAATTTATTAGCCAGTAAATTAGCCAAATATCAAAAGAACTCGCCAAATGCAAATCTTAAAAAATTTTTATAATAGATTTTTTTGCCATAGAAAACTATTTTACGCAGGCTTATATTATTCGGAACCAATTCTAATTGGTCAGGCGGCGCTGTAATACTCTAATCGAATAAAAAAATACTGATTTGTTTAGAAAAATTCATTTTGAGGATCGAGTTAAATATACATTTTTCTTTCCAGTGGAAAAAAATCATTAGTCAATACTTCCGCCAAAACACAATTTTATCCGCCAAATTGACGATTTAATAGCATTTAGCGAGGTGGCGAATTCGCTGATAATAGATAATTCCTTTCTATTATAAAGAGTTTCGACATGGATTTGAGTGATTAGGTTAATAATTATTATTTTTACACAATTTACTTTAATAATAAAAACCGGCAGAATTGAAAATAGTATCAAAATCATACTGTTTGAAGTTTTGACGTAAAGCAACAGGTCATTTTAGGGGGAGGGGGCATATTAGATGTTGTAAAGCTGTATACGGAAATCGGGTCAGTAGTCGTTATGCAACATGAAATCAAAAAAGAAGAAGAAATAAATAAACTATTACGTAAAGCATACGTTCATTAAAACGAAGGACAAACAATTTAGGCAGAAGGACGAAAGAAATATTAATTCAAATGATACAATGTGCTTAGTTACATTTCATAACTAATTATGGATAGGTTCTTCAGAGAGATATTTTTGTAAGACGCAGTTTATGTAATTTTTTTTAACAATTGCTCAAAACATTTAATGGCTTATTTATAAAATAATATATTCACAGCAAGTAGTAAATATAAAAAAAAATTAATATTTAATTAGTTTTTAATAACTTTTAAGAGAGGTTCAAACATTACGTAAGCACCAGTGACAGGTGCGTGAGCAATGCTTACGTAGGGCATTAAATTTTCTAGACCCAACAAAAGCGTTTTAGAACTGAAGAAATAATTTTATACATTAAAAAAATGTTTTTTAAAATATTTTACGTAAGACATGAGGGATGTGTGGGAGGAATGTGCGATTTGTTTATACGTAATGAAGAAAAAAAACAAAACAAATGTAACCCTTACGTAACAGTGAATAGCTAAGTAATAAATTTTTTTATAATTATAAAACATACAGGTTTAATTAATTAATTTTCAAGTAAGAATTGAATTAAAATATTTTAACACATTTTTTCTACAAGAACGTATCTCGAGCTTTATTTTTTTAACTAATTAACTAAAGTATATCATGCTTAATTCATTCAAATGCTTACAAATACGAATTTACACGACAGCTTATCACTAAAATTTAAATAAATCAGATAAAAGAAAAGAGAGATCAACGAAGAAAATTAAGAAACATAAGTTTTATTCACTGCGCATAAGCTACAAGTTATAGAACTCATAAAATAAGTCAAATATAGAGAAAACATGGAAAAGGTGTAAAGGTTTTTAAAGGAAATTTTTTTTCTTCTTTTCCTTTAAAATAAAGTTTACATATTTTTCAATGTTTCCTCAATATTTTAAACTTAGAATGAATACGTCATAGAAATTAATACCACTATTGTGATAAGTTATGTATAGTTGGAAAACATTATACGCTTCCCGGTCATGTCCTATTCGCGGAATAACATAGGTTTAAAAACCATCAGAAATAAAAAAATATATTTTCGTTAAAGACGAAACACTGTATTTTATCCACCTGACTTTTTAAACTATATCAGAAAACATGACTTTCACTTAGAAACAAAAAATTCAGAAGTAATTCAAAAATGCGATGAAAAAAAGTTTTAAAACAATTTCAATTCATTAAACTGAATTATTTTTAAATTTTTTTTTTTTTAGTTTTTAATTTTAATAATTACCATTTTATTTATTAACACGTTAATTTTCCAGTACATTTCGTCCTAAAACAAAATCAGCTGAACTCAAATAAGAAATTTATTTGTTTAAAGATTGACAAAGAAAAAAAAACCATAATAATAATATGCTTAAAAGGTGCTGTCTAAAGGGTTATTTGAAGGTAATTAGTTATCCATCTAATTTTTATTATAATTGAAAATTCCGACTAAAGAGATTAAAAACAATTATATTTATACATTGGCAATAGCTTGTAAAGGCATACAAATAGAAAAGATTGAAATTTTTTAGCAATAAAATTATGCTAAATATCACCCGATACATTGGACGCTGGGAATCAGGAAATACAATACACACCCAGAATTGCAGTACAAACTTCTCACAAAAAGAAAGTTTTTGTGGCTGTTAAGGGAAAAATACCAATTCAATAAAATCAGCCACTTTGTGAATTATATAATTTAAAATATATATATAAAAACAAATAATACTAGATAATGAAATTTCAGACCAATGCCAAGCAAAAATACATTATTTTCTAGGTTTAGTACGATTCTAAACAATAACAAATAAAAATAATCAAAAGGAATTGAAAAATATTGATTTATTTCTCCGATTTGAATGGCGTCATGGCAATCATTCATTGGTATTATCATAAATACCGAGTTTTAATCAGATAAGTAAGTTCTTGTAGTAAAACTATTTGTCATTCAAATCGCGACTTATTTTGACATACGACATTACAAGCATATTTTGATGATGAAAAAAAAAAAAATCCATAAAAATTATTTTGCGATTAAATTTGAAATAGGAAAGTGATAAGACATATTTTCGTAAACTAATAGTAGGATTAATTTTATTTATTTATTCTAAACAATGCAAATATACACTACTGAGTAATTGAGTTAAGATACTTGGTGTTTTGGAACGATTTGGAGCAATTTCACACTGAATGAATGGTTCGGAATGGTTTGAATGCATATTTCAATGGCATAGAAACCGGATATGTTGCTCCACTCCTTTTAACTCAAGGTAGCTCATAAAATTTATAACATGACATTTTCAAATATATTGAAAAAAATAAAAAATAAAAATATAACATTCTTTTACACAAATGCATCTTGATAGTAATTACAAATACAGATATACGAAAGGACATTTAATGATAGTCATTGGCAGCCTGTTTGTTCGCCTAAAAATGTTATAAAAGTTTATTTATAATCGACGAGGAGTTATTTATTTACTTTTTTAATTTATTAATTTTGTTCACTCTACTTTAAATCTTTTAAAATTTTTGTTAATCAGCTCTTCTTTCTTAAACATTGCTTATTTTTCTTGTCAGCAAAAATAAGCGAATCACAGACCTCTCCCATGTTTACGTAAAATGTACCCTGGCCTCTGATTTTTGCTTTAACTTTGACTGTAGTTATTTTAAATTTAAATAAAAGATGCAACTTTGCATAAAACAAATTTACGTTATAATTCATTTTTCAAAAATTTTGAGAAGAATATATTTTTAAAGAATCTTTTATGCCTTCCTTTTGTGTTAAAATTTGAGATCTCAAAAACTCTACGAAGATTTTTTTTTCTTCTGGAATTAAACTTTTTATTTAATATTTAAAATTTTTCTGCTACGTTTTTTCGTTTGTTTACAAAGAAATTTTGAAAACAAGAGGATTTTAATGTCTTATGTAAGCATTGCTCCTTCCATATTCTATAGTTAGGTGCTTACGTAATATTTGAACGGTCCCTTAATTACCCTAAAAAACTCATTAAATTTAAGTAAATACTTACAGCTATAAATATTTGAATACTCAATGCACGTAAAATTTTAACTATCAGGTACTTAATTTAATTAAAACTACAAATATCAGTAAATGCAAATTATACACGGTCCCCTAAAATACTAGAACCAATAAATCAAGAACAATGTTTCTTTCTTGATTACTCAGTTGCAGTTATGGAACGTAGGGCGTTTAGCTCATAGGTATCATTCCAAAACCTACTTGAATTTGGAATACGTTGTTTAGGTGAACTAAAAAACATTCTGTTACTTTGTCTAGAGTTCATTCATTATTTAAGTAGCCCATTTCTATGTTCAATAAGTCCAAAAATACACTCGAACAAAGCTTCCTTATCGTTGGAGTTTATCTTAGAAACTATTTACTATTGTTCAAGTTCGTTCTCGGATTGCGCCCAATGAATTTTATTTTTTCCCCCCCCTTAAGTAAATTTTCTTGCGGAAGAATTTTTTATTGCTGCGTTTAAGGATGTGGCTAAAATAAAAAAACAAAACAAATATATATTTTTTCGTGATTTAATCGGTGTTGAGAGTATTGGAGTAGTTTTTGAAATAGCCTGAAACAATTATTTCACCGGGGTTTGAGCAATTCACAAAAACAATTGAGCAGTTATACCCGTCAGTTTTATGATTTTGTAGTTTAAAGCAATAAATTTTATAATTCTTAGAGTTTTTATTAGATAGCAAGCTCGTTTTTAAAGCAGCATGAACAATTTATGAATGAAACATATTCAATTAAAAATTTCTCAGTCAGGGTGACAACGATTTAAATTTTTAAGGTCGAAAAGTAATATTATTAATAAAGTTTAATTTTAGATTCGAAGATGTGATTACATCAATAACAATAAAATGAAGAGGTGGTCTGTGTGTCTGTTTCTCTTTTAACTCCGGAACCGTTTGGGCTGGCACCCCGAAATTTGGGGAGGGGTTGAAAGGGGCAATTTAAACCCCCGATTGTTAATTCATCCAGAAATTGAAATTAAACTGATCGGGAAAGGCGTTTGTAATATGGAATTTTTTCATTATTTAACCATAAGAAAAAAATTTTAGTCACTAAATAAAAATTAATTTCAATGCAGGTTAAAAAAATATGCATTGCAATTTTAAATTTCAAAGAAAAATTTAAAAACTGGTAAGCATCTGGGCGGGTGCTAAAATAATTACCTTTTGAAACCAATAAAATAACACAAATATTATTAAACATATATTTCATTAATATTACTAAGTGTCAGGATGTTTTTTTACTTTACATTTTTATCGTTATCTACTAACAAACAAAGTATTCAGGGAAGATAAATATTTCCTTTAAATACTTAAATAAAAAAGGCTTTTACTGAAATTAATAAAATAATGCATTAAGAGCTGGTATGCA